>NW_027513571.1:0-170127 GCF_048772815.1 Callospermophilus lateralis
AACTGAGGCCACTGGGGACTATGTGTCTCCCCGTGTGGACTGTGAAGCCATTTGGTCCTCTTCCACTTTTTGTGGAGTTTTTGCTGCTGCACTGTGAGTTTGGTATTTGTTTCACGAAATACTAGGAGCTAAACTGGGACACAGTGCTGGAGGGAGTTCTGTCACGTGTGGTGCGTCAGGGTCTGCAAGAGAATGCACCAACTAGGCTCCTATCTCTCACAGCTTGCCCCATTGCCCCCTTGTCCATATCAACCTGATTCTTAATTTTCCTCTGAAAACTCTCCATATAAAAATATGCCTTTACATATAAGGGTCTGCTGGCTGCACCATGTCAGTTACAAGCCATTTGGAATCCAATGGTATATCCACATGGCCCTACCACGGATGTTTTATCAAACACCTCCCCACCACTGCTCTAGACCCACTACTCAGCAGGCTCCAACTTACTGGCATCTCTGTTCTACACCATTTTCATGAAACTCAGTAAGTCAAGGCACTGTCTGGTATAATCATGATCAGCAACAGGACATCCAATGTTTCTCCAGTGCCACCTGGTCATAGGAATTTCAAAAATTTCATGGTATTTATCTAGCCATTTTTCAAGCATGAAGTTGGAGGCACTGTGGATTTCAGTTCATTCAGCAAACATTAAATGGTGAGGAAGCTCATTTCAATGAAATCTCTGGAGAACTCTCACAGGCACGGCTTCCCAAAGAGTGGACAAACGGTCACATTAGGCCAGGCCCATTGAGGTCTACAATGTGAGGTCCATGTGTGTTTTGACTCTCAACTATGGCTGCCATTTCTTTAAGAATAAAATCATGTGATATCCTTGCTGAGATTTCCAGTCCTCTGTTGAAATCCACCCGGGGCCAAGGTCTCAGTTTCCAAGAGCGACTTTCATGCGTGGCCTCTTGAAATTCTAACAAAATTCATGGCAATGCTTCTCTGAGTTCAGTTCTAAAACCCAGTCTCTAAGGGGAATCACACCAGAGTTCAACCCCACGTGTACCCAGTCATTTTTTCCAATGCCACACAAATGACCAAAATCAAAACCAAAACACTCCCACATGGCCTTCATCTTATTCCATATAGTCAATCATCTTAACCTCTGGCTGGAGGTTTCCATGAGGGGCGCAGCCCAAGACAGTGTCCAAAATCAGCTCCTTTGCCCCTCATTTGCCTAAAGTCAGGGTAGCCTGGACACCGTTTCTGTGAACCAGGAGTGAACAAATAAGCCTACCTTTAATACTTCTTTGTTTCTCCAATTTCAGGCCTACTGATTTTAGGTATCAATTCTTTAGGTGATTTAGAGTCATGCGAAAACACAAGCACCTCTGCAGGGCTTTGAAGAACTCATTTGACCCAAAGAATCCCTATTCTCATTTGATGGAGTGCAGGAACCTAACAGAGGAAGGCAAGAGACTTCATCCACAATGAATGATATTTTTTGCCATTTTGGTTTTGGAAGCTCACATGGGATCATTCTTAAGATCCATCAGGTGCTGAGAATCTAAGTCACAGCCACACACAGGTCCAAAGGCTGATAAAGACACATCTCTTTCCAAAGCAATTAAGCAAAGAGCCACAGGTGAGGCCCATTCATTTCCATTTGAAAACTGTTTTCTTCAGGCTTCACAAAGGGGTGGCCTGAGGCAAAGACCTTCCTGACATTCAGTGCAGCACAACAATAAGTAAGCAAAAGGCCCAAAGCAGGGTTTCTGCACTGAGATTTTTTTGGTCACACTGATATCTGAGTTTTCTGAGATGCTCGCCATTCTCTTCAGGTATCCAGTACATGGCCATGTCACAGAGCTTGGCGGTGGTACATTTTTTGGACACAAATCCATGAGCCTATTCTGGAGAGTGGCCAGAATTCAGGAAGAAAACAACAACTTAGAAAGATAGCAGGTGTTGCACATCGATAAGACAAGCTGCAGTCCATTCATATATTGGGCAGGATGAATTATGGGAAGATTTATACTAGACAGGACACATCCATTAATGCATTCTCTTTTCTAATGTCTACAACAATAGACACAGTGGGATACACAGAAACAGAAACCCTCGCCGTGTCAAATGACTTACTAGAAACTGTCCACTCCAAACCAAACAAACCGCCTTTCCTATCTATTCTCAGAACATGAGACAAAACAACAAACCCACACCCACTCCCACAAAGGCACCTCCTTCCCCCAAGTAGGTCTGTGACTATCCGGAGTGTCCTCTGACTGGTGGGCCATACTATGTTCCCCTGAAATGGCCTGTCTTCTCTCAGACCTTCTTTCCTTGACCAACTCTGTGAAGATGTCAGGAAAAAGTGGTTAGCCACTACCTGTTTTCTCAGGAAAGGTCCATCTTCAGAGCTCTCCTGGCATTTGGCCATCCTCACATCATTAGGTACCAAGAAAACTGACTCTGTCCTTGGTGAACCCAAACAAGTGAGCCCACTGGGACTGGGACTGGGACTGCCTCTGGGTGCCTGGCTTCTTGGATACCAAGTTCAGAGAGTTCCATCACCAAGGAAATGAGGTATGTCACATTCTTTGGAACTGAATGAGGTCACTGCCTTGGCAACCACTTTGTCCTAACAGTTGCTTCCAAGGGTAACATAAGATGGAGGTTGCCCCTACTTCCTGTGACACTTTCATAAGGTAGAATGTATATCAACCATTTGCACCCGGGAACAGCTCTCCACTCAGGCCTGGTTTGGTCCATCTTCTCTACAATAAGAAGAGAGAGATTCAGATTCAGACACATCCCTTCATCCTGACCAGGTTGTTTGCCATGGAAGATGACTTTTGCTCTCTCAGGTGCTTCATACCTGCCTACAACTTCTCCAGGTATCATTTGTGCATGGACATTTGAGGTTCTCATCAAGTGGAAGGTCCCCAACTTTCCTGTATTGTAAGAACTACTCTGACAGCTCTTTTGTCCATTTTGGTTTGGGATGCACACATGGGATTTTTCTTTAGACCCATCATGTGCTGTGAATCTAAGCCACAGCCTCACATAGGGCTGAGAGGCTGATTCAGAAACATCCATTTCCAAAGCAATTAAGCAAAGAGGCACAGGTAATGACCATTCTTTTCCATTTGAAAACTATTTTCTGCAGGCTTCACAAAGTGTGGCCTGAGGCAAAGACCTTCCTGACATTCAGGGCAACAGAATAGGTAAGCAAAAGGCCCAAAGCAGGATTTCTCCACTGAGACTTTCTTGGGCATACTGATATCTGAGTTTTCTGAGATACTCGCCATTCCCATCAGCTATCCAGTACATGGCCATGTCACAGAGATGGAGGTGGTACATATCTTGGACACAAAATCATGAGCGTATTCTGGAGAGTGTCCAGAATTCAGGAAGAAAACAGGAATTTAGAAAGATAGCAGGAGTTGCCCATCCATACGGCAACCTGCAGTCCATTCATAAATTGCACAGGATGAATGCTTTGAAGCTTTCTCGTAGACAGGACACATCCATTGATGCATTCTCTTTTCTAATGTCTACAATCACTGACACAGTATGATATATAGACACAGAAACACTCACCTTGTCAAAGGACATAGTAGACACAGTCCACTCCAAAACAAACAAACCAGCTTTCCTAACTATTCTCAGAACATGAGACAAAACCACAAACTCACACTCACACCCAAAAAGTCACCTCCTTTCCCCAAGTAGGTCTGTGACTATCCGGAGTGTCCTCTGACTTGTGGGCCATACTATGTTCCCCCAAAATGGCGTGTCCTGTCTCCAATCTGGTCTCTTTGGCCAACTCTGTGAAGTTGTCAGGAGCCCATGGTGAGAAACTACCTGCTTTCTCTGGAAAGGCCAGTCTTCATAGTTTCCAGGCATTTGGCTGTCCTCACATCAGTAGGTACAAAGAAAGAGTGACTCTGTCTTGTTAAATCCAAACAAGTTAGCCCACTGGGACATGGAGTGGGTTTGACTCTGTGTGCCTGGTTTCCTGGATCCCAAGATCACAGACTTTCATTACCAAAACTGTAAGGTGATGTCACTTTCTTCAAGATCTGAATGAAGTCACTGCCTTGGAAACCACTTTGTTTTAACAGTTGCTTACATGGTTCCCAAAAGATGGAGGCTGCCTCTACTTGCTGTGACTCATTCATATGTTAGAATGGTATATCAACCATAGGCACCGGGGAACAGCTCTCCACACAGGCATGGTTTGGTCCATCTTCTCTACATTAGGAAGAGAGAGGCTAATTCAGACACATCCCATCAACCTGACCAGGTTGTTTGCCATGGAAGATGACTTTTGCTCTCTCATGTCCTTCATAGCTGCCTACATCTTCTCCAAGGATCATTTCAGCATGGACCTTTTAGGTTTTCAGCAGCTGGAAGATCGCCTATATTCCTGTATTGTAAGACCAACTCTGTCCCTGCTCTTCTGTAAAATTAGATTGAGGGAAAAGTGTATGGTTAGGGTTAATAACATGTTCAATTTGGGTTAGGAATCATTCTCTGGAATGAATATTTGTATTAGGAACCTGTGATATTTATAAGAATATATAGGTGAAATATAAGTATGAAAACAGAAATCTAGGTAAGTTTTGAAGCCCAGAAGGGCATTGGGCCCTTGATTGGGATACTTAGCATTGATTTATGTCCTGCACAGTTGTCTCAGTTAAATCAATATACTATGGCATAGGACCTTCTAATTTGGATGATTGAATGTGGAAGAGAACATCCAGTCAAAAAGGGATATTCAGTAGGATTAGGAAAATAGTCGGTAGGTTTAGATAAAAGAGTGAGTATAGGATTTGGACCAAAAGTTCTTTAGCAATAGGGTTTCAGGTAGAGAGTGAATGTAAATGTCAGCACATGTGAAGAGTCAGTCACAATGATGAACTGGGTAAAATATGTAGGAAAGCAATATTTTGAAGACGTATAAATTAATTGGGGGTACAAATAGGTGTACCTTGTGCCTATGAATATAGAGATAATGCATGAATAGACCATACTGTGAATAAATAATATAACTGGTTCGAACTTTAAATAATGGATTGAATTGATTTCTGAAAATATACAGGAAACCTAATATTGATATACAATCATCCATTCCAAACAGTTATGCTTCTAATGGTGATATTAGATTTATGGTTTATCATAAAAAGTGTGTGAGTTTTGCTTCAAAACTGATTATGAAATTAAAAAAAATGTGTTTGCAGAGAAGTCTCATGAAAAGACCAGTCAAGAAACCGGGAGGAATACATGTGTTCTGAAGCAGGAAATGATTAAAAGTGAAGAAATACCTATAAAGTTGTGAACTTGTGGATGAAATATATATCCTCTGATGTGCAAAAACTTCAGAAATATTAATGTAGCAGTGTTGAATACAAATGAACGTCAAAATACACATCATGTCCCATAGGAATCTACTTGCATTGATGTTAAACTGGGTCAGATACTGTAGAATTATTAGGATTTGTATGCACCATTCACAGAAGTGAGTTGTCAGTACAAGGAAACAAATATGTATTTCAGGTGGATGAATATTTCCAATAATAATCTTGAGAAAAGTTGATTATATTTCCTCATGCATACATGAAAGAATGTATGAATGTAGAGAGTGTATATAAGACACATATATTTCATGTTTTGATAAATCAGGAGAGTATATATATATATATATATATATATATATATATATATATATATACCAAAAAAACACACAGAGAAACATAAAAAAGTAGCAATATATGCCAAATGAAATTTATAATGAAATATATAACATCTACTGATGCAAAAATATATACTTTACTGAACATGGAATTATGTATAATGTTGTTGTACTAGGAAGCTCACCCATAGGTTGAATTTTTAGTTCCAACAGCGTTTAAGAGGGGTAGTCTCTTCACACAATTTAGATCTGCCGAGTCAGCAACCTCACAAAAATGTACGTGTGATACCAGGTAGGATTCAATATGTACATATAAAAATACATGTGCTGTATAGGCTACAGAGAAAGGGAGGCAGGGATTCACATATTTGTTAATTTTAAAAACACATGAAAAACTATTCCAAATAAAAATTCACTAGATTTATAACACCTACCATTTATTATGCAAAAGAAAAGTTCAAAAATACACCATGCCTCCTCTGACCTGCTTGTATTTCTGTTCTATTTGGGTTATTTTTCTCCATCATATTAGGATTAGTAGTCAGAGTCTAGTAGGGTATGTGTTAGTGTCAGGGATTCAGTATTTTGAATGGAAAATAGGAAAAAGAATCCAATGTCTATCAAATATGTGCTACACAAAATATTTTCCCTCTCTCATCCAGAACAATGCCTTGACATTACCTTCACCCCAAGTAAGACACAATTAGTGGAGAAGAGTTATAAAATCTGTGAATATATAACTGGAATGGAAAATGCTCAGGAGTTCACAACCTTGGATGTGGTAGAGAAGTTTCCATAAGTAAGTGACAGGTTAAAAACTCCACAAACATGGAGCTCTGCTGGCCTAAAGGACTTCTTGATAAACTGCCTCTGAGGTTGGGCACTTGAAATATATGTTGTTTTCAGGAGCTTTAGCTTCCTTTGTCGTGAGACCATCAAAGCTGGGTCTGATTCTATGTGACCTGGAGGACATGGTTTCTTATTTTCTAATGAACATGAGGCAGCAGTGGTGAATTCTCTCTTTTAAGTAAAATGTGACCAGTGCGTGCTAAGTCTCTCCCCATCTGGGCTGTGAAGCCATTTGGTCATCCTCCACTTTTTCATGGTTTTTCTTTCTCCTGCATTGGTAGTTTGGTATTTGCTTCACGAAATACAAGGAGTTCAAAAGGGACACAGTGCTGGATGGAGTTCTGCCACATGTGGTGGGTCAGGGTCTGCAGGAGAATGCACCAACCAGGCTTCTATCCCACATAGCTTTTTCCCTTGTCTATTGCAACCTGATTCTTAACATTGCCATGAAACCTCTCCATATAACAAGACGCCCTTACATATTAGTGTCTGCTGGCCTCACCATGTCTGTCACAAGCCATTTGGAAGCCAATGGCAAATCCATATGGCCACATCAGAGATGTATTATGACACACATACACGCCACTGCTCTAGGCACACTACTCAGCAGGCACCAACTTACTGGCATGTCTGTTCTAGATCATTTTCATGAAACACAGTCAATCAAGGCACTGTCTAGTATACTCATGATAAACAAGAGGACATCCAAAGGTTCTCCAGAGACATGTTGTATAGTTGGACTTGACATTTCCATTATATAAGGTAGGAGTTATAAATCTAGTCAAATTTTAATTGAAATATTCTCATGTGTTTTTAAACTTAACAAATATGTGAATTCTTGTTTTCCTTTACTGTAGCCGATTCACACATGTATATTTATATGCATATATAGAATCCTACCAGGTATCACACGTACATTTTTGTGAGATGGCTGTCTTGGCAGATACAAATTGTGAGAAGAGTTCACTCCTCCTAAATGCTGTTGGAAATGAAAATTCAACCTATAGGAGAGAGTCCTAGTAGAACAACATTATACATTAACTCATGTTCAGTAAAATAAATATTTTTGCATTTGTGGATGATACATATTTACTGATGAATTTCGATTGGCATTTATATTGGTACTTTTTATGTCTGTGAGTGTTGTGTGTGTGTGTGTGTGTGTGTGTGTGTGTATATATAGATATAGATATAGATATAGATATACTCTGCAAATTTTTCAAAATATGAAATATATGTGTCTAATATACACACTCTAAATTCATTCATGTTCATGTATGTGGATTTATAATCAACTTTTCACAAGATGATAATCAGAAATATTCATCCACCTGAAATACATATTTGTTTCCTAGTACTGAAAACTAACTTCAGTGAATGGTACATACAAATCCTAATTATTCTACAGTAACTGACCCAGTCTAACATCAATGCAAGTAGACTCCTATGGGACATGATATGTAATGTGTCATTCATTTGTATTCGACACTGGTACATTATTGTTTCTTCAGTTTATGCACATCACAGGATATACATTTCATCCACAAGTTCACAAATTAATAAGCATTTGTTTCAACTTTAATCATCTTGCTTCAGAACACATGTATTGTCAGGGTTTCTTGACTGGTCTTTTCATGAGACTTCTTTCCAAACACATTATTTTGAATTTCCATAATCATTTTGAAGCAAAACTCACACACTCTTCATAATAAACCAAAACACTAATATTTCCATTAGATATATACCTGGATGGAATGAATGATTGTATATCAATATATGATTTCCTTTAATTTTTCAGATATCAGTTAATTCATTATTTAAAGATCAAAAAAGTTATATTATTTATTCACAGTATGGTCTATTCATGCTTTTTCTCTATGTTCCTAGAAACAGGGTACACCTCTTTGTACCCCCGATTCTCATTTTACACCTTCAATATATTGCTCCCAGAAATGGTGAAAGAAATACTCATGTCACCTCATTATCACAGTAATATTCTGGACAAAAAATGGAAAGGTCACACTTATGATTGTACCAAAGCCTAAATGGAAAGTGAACATGGATTTCTAAAAACATCCATGTCCAGGTTGCCTAATGCTGTCAATTGTCAATCCTATTGGTGACTACATATTTGTTTTTTTCCTAATTTATATATTCAAACTCAACCCTGTTGAAAATGTCTAATTCTATCACTCACTTTATACTTTGCCTGATTTCGTAATGTTTCTATTGATATCTGCTTTTCTACATATTTTCCCCAGTTCAACATAGGGACTGACTCTTCATATGTGCTGACATTTACATTCACTCAACAACCGAAAGTCTATTGCTAAAGAACTTTTGGTCCAAATCCTATACTCACTCTTCTTCCTAAACCTACCGACTATCTTCCTAATCCTACTGAATATCCCTTTTTGACTGGATGTTCTCTTCTAAATTCAATCATCCAATGTACAAGGTCCTATGCCATTGTATATCGAATTATCTGAGGCATCTTTGCAGAACATCATTCAAAGCTAAGTATCCCAATCAAGGGCAAAACCCTTCTGGGCTTCAAATCATACCTAGATTTCTGTTTTCCTACTTATATTTCACCTCTATATTCCTGTAAATATTGCAGGTTCCCAATACCATTATTCATCACACAGAATCACTCGTAACCCAAATCAAACCTGTTTTTAACCCCAAGTATACACCGTTCCCTCAATCATTTTACAGAACAGCAGGGACAGAGTGGCTCTTACAATACAGGAAAGTTGGGGACCTTCCACCTGATGAGAACCTCAAATGTCCATGCACAAATGATACCTGGAGAAGTTCTAGGCAGGTATGAAGCACCTGAGAGAGCAAAAGTCATCTTCCATGGCAAACAACCTGGTCAGGATGAAGGGATGTGTCTGAATCTGAATCTCTCTCTTCTTATTGTAGAGAAGATGGACCAAACCAGGCCTGAGTGGAGAGTTGTTCCCGGGTGCCAATGGTGATATACATTCTACCTTATGAAAGTGTCACAGGAAGCGTGGGCAACCTCCATTTTATGTTACTCTTTGAAGCAACTGTTAGGACAAAGTGGTTGCCAAGGCAGTGACCTCATTCAGTTCCAAAGAATGTGACATACCTCATTTCCTTGGTGATGGAACTCTCTGAACTTGGTATCCAAGAAGCCAGGCACCCAGAGGCAGTCCCAGTCCCAGTCCCAGTGGGCTCACTTGTTTGGGTTCACCAAGGACAGAGTCAGTTTTCTTGGTACCTAATGATGTGAGGATGGCCAAATGCCAGGAGAGCTCTGAAGATGGACCTTTCCTGAGAAAACAGGTAGTGGCTAACCACTTTTTCCTGACATCTTCACAGAGTTGGTCAAGGAAACAAGATCTGAGAGAAGACAGGCCATTTCGGGGGAACATAGTATGGCCCACCAGTCAGAGGACACTCCGGATAGTCACAGACCTACTTGGGGGAAGGAGGTGCCTTTGTGGGAGTGGGTGTGGGTTTGTTGTTTTGTCTCATGTTCTGAGAATAGATAGGAAAGGCGGTTTGTTTGGTTTGGAGTGGACAGTTTCTAGTAAGTCATTTGACATGGCGAGTGTTTCTGTTTCTGTGTATCCCACTGTGTCCGTTGTTGTAGATATTAGAAAAGAGAATGCATTAATGGATGTGTCCTGTCTAGTATAAATCATCCCATAATTCATCCTGCCCAATATATGAATGGACTGCAGCTTGTCTTATCGATGTGCAACACCTGCTATCTTTCTAAGTTGTTGTTTTCTTCCTGAATTCTGGCCACTCTCCGAAATAGGCTCATGGGTTTGTGTCCAAAATATGTACCACCTCCAAGCTCTGTGACATGGCCATGTCCTGGATAGCTGAAGAGAATGGCGAGCATCTCAGAAAACTCAGATATCAGTGTGACCAGGAAAGTCTCAGTGCAGAAACCCTGCTTTGGGCCTTTGCTTACTTATTGTTGTGTTGCACTGAATGTCAGGAAGGTCTTTGCCTCAGGCCACCCCTTTGTGAAGCCTGAAGAAAACAGTTTTCAAATGGAAATGAATGGGCCTCACCTGTGGCTCTTTGCTTAATTGCTTTGGAAAGGGATGTGTCTTTATCATCCTCTTGGGCCTGTGTGTGGCTGTGACTTAGATTCTCAGCACCTGATGGATCTTAAGAATGATCCCATGTGAGCTTCCAAAACCAAAATGGCAAAAAATTTCATTCATTGTGGATGAAGTCTTTTGCCTTCCTCTGTTAGGTTCCTGCACTCCATTAAATGACAATAGGGATTCTTTGGGTAAAATGAGTTCTTCAAAGCCCTGCAGAGGTGCTTGTGTTTTCGCATTACTCTAAATCACCTAAAGAATCGATACCTAAAATCAGTAGGCCTCAAATTGGAGAAACACAGAAGTATTAACGGCAGGCTTATTTGTTCACTCCTGGTTCACTGAAACGGTGTCCAGGCTACCCTGACTTTAGACAAATGAGGGGCAAACAAGCTGATTTTGGACACTGTCTTGGGCTGCGCCCCTCATGGAAACCTCCAGCCAGAGGTTAAGATGATTGACTATGTGAAATAAGATGAGGGCCATGTTGGAGTGTTTTGGTTTTAATTTTGGTCATTTGTGTGGCATTGGAAAAAATGACTGGGTCCACGTGGGCTTGAACTCTGGTGTGATTCCCCTTAGAGACTGGGTTTTGGAACTGAACTCAGAGAAGCATTGCCATGAATTTTGTTGGGATTTTAAGAGGCCACGCATGAAAGTCGCTCTTGGAAACTGAGACCTAGGCCCCGGGTGGATTTCCACAGAGGCCTGGGAATCTCAGCAAGGATATAACATGATTTTATTCTTAAAGAAATGGCAGCCATAGTTGAGAGTCAAAACACACATGGACCTCACATTGTAGACCTCAATGGGCCTGGCCTAATGTGACCTTTTGTCCACTCTTTGGGAAGCCATGCCTGTGAGAGTTCTCCAGAGATTTCATTGAAATGAGCTTCCTCACCATTTAATGTTTGCTGAATGAACTGAAACCCACAGTGCCTCCAACTTCATGCTTGAAAAATGGCTAGATAAATACCATGAAATTTTTGAAATTCCTATGACCAGGTGGCACTGGAGAAACATTGGATGTCCTGTTGCTGATCATGAGTATACCAGACAGTGCCTTGATTTACTGAGTTTCATGAAAATGGTGTAGAACAGAGATGCCAGTAAGTTGGAGCCTGCTGAGTAGTGGGTCTAGAGCAATGGTGGGGAGGTGTTTGATAAAACATCCGTGGTAGGGCCATGTTTATCTTCCATTGGATTCCAAATGGCTTGTAACTGACATGGTGCAGCCAGCAGACCCTTATATGTAAAGGCATCTTGTTATATGGAGAGTTTTCAGAGGAAAATTAAGAATCAGGTTGATATGGACAAGGGGGCATTGGGGCAAGCTGTGAGAGATAGGAGCCTAGTTGGTGCATTCTCTTGCAGACCCTGACCCACCACACGTGACAGAACTCCCTCCAGCACTGTGTCCCAGTTTAGCTCCTAGTATTTCGTGAAACAAATACCAAACTCACAGTGCAGCAGCAAAAACACCACAAAAAGTGGAGGAGGACCAAATGGCTTCACAGTCCACACGAGGAGACACTTAGTCCCCAGTGGCCTCAGTTTACCTACAAAGACAGGATTCAGCACTGCTTCATCTTGTTCATTGGAAAATAAGAAACCATGTCCTCCAGGTCACATAGATGCAGACCCAGCTTTGATGGTTTCACTACAGAGGAAGCCAAATCTCCTGAAAACAACATATATTTCAAGTGTGGAAGCTCAGAGACAGTTTCTCAAAAAGTTTTTAGGCCAGCAGAGCTCCATGTTTGTGGAGGGTTTACTCTGTCCCTTAGTTTTGGAAACTCCTCTACCACCTCCAAGGTTGTGAACTCCTGAGCATTTTCCATTCCAGATATGTATTCACTGATTTTGTAACTCTTCTCCTCTAATTGTGTCTTACTTGGGGTGAAGGTAATGTCAAGGCTTTGTTCTGGATGAGAGCGGGAGGATATTTGTGCAGCATATATTTACATACACATTGGATTCATTTTCCAAATTTCCATTCGAAATACTGAATCCCTGACACTAACCCATACCTAGTAGACTCAGACTATTCATCCTAATATAGTGGAGAAAATTAACCCAACACATTAGAAATACAAGTACTTCAGAGGAGACATGTTGTATAGTTGGACTTGACATTTGCATTATATAAGGTAGGAGTTATAAATGTAGTCAAATTTTAATTGAAATATTCTCCATGTGTTTTTAAACTTAACAAATATGTGAATTCTTGTTTCCCTTTTCTGTAGCCTATTCACACATGTATATTTATATGCATATATATAATCCTACCAGGTATCACACGTACATTTTTGTGAGGTGGCTGTCTTGGCAGATACAAATTGTGAGAAGAGTTCACTCCTCCTAAATGCTGTTGGAAATGAAAATTCAACCTATAGGAGAGCGTCCTAGTAGAACAACATTATACATTAACTCATGTTCAGTAAAATAAATATTTTTGCATTTGTGGATGATACATATTTACTGATGAATTTCGATTGGCATTTATATTGGTAATTTTTAATGTCTGTGAGTTGTGTGTGTGTGTGTGTGTGTGTGTGTGTGTGTATAGATATAGATATAGATATAGATATACTCTCCAAATTTTTCAAAATATGAAATATATGTGTCTAATATACACTCTCTAAATTCATTCATGTTCATGTATGTGGATTTATAATCCACTTTTCACAAGATGATAATCAGAAATATTCATCCACCTGAAAAACATATTTGTTTCCTAGTACTGAAAACTAACTCCAGTGAATGGTGCATACAAATCCTAATTATTCTACAGTAACTGACCCAGTCTAACATCAATGCAAGTAGACTCCTATGGGACATGATATGTAATTTGTCATTCATTTGTATTCGACACTGGTACATTATTGTTTCTTCAGTTTTTGCACATCACAGGATATACATTTCATCCACAAGTTCACAAATTAATAAGCATTTGTTTCAACTTTCACCACTTCTTGCTTCAGAACACATGTATTGTCAGGGTTTCTTGACTGGTCTTTTCGTGAGACTTCTTTCCAAACACATTATTTTGAATTTCCATAATCATTTTGAAGCAAAACTCACACACTCTTCATGATAAACCAAAACACAAATATTTCCATTACATATATACCTGGTTGGAATGAATGATTGTATATCAATATACGATTTCCTTTAATTTTTCAGATATCAGTTCAATTCATTATTTAAAGTTCAAAAAAGTTATATTTTTTATTCACTGTATGGTCTATTCATGCTTTTTCTCTATGTTCCTAGAAACAGGGAACACCTCTTTGTACCCCCGATTCTCATTTTACATCTTCAATATATTGCTCCCAGAAATGGTGAAAGAAATACTCATGTCACCTCATTATCACAGTAATATTCTGGACAAAAAATGGAAAGGTCACACTTATGATTGTACCAAAGCCTAAATGGAAAGTGAACATGGATTTCTAAAAACATCCATGTCCAGGTTGCCTAATGCTGTCAATTGTCAATCCTATTGGTGACTACATATTTGTTTTTTTCCTAATTTATATATTCAAACTCAACCCTGTTGAAAATGTCTAATTCTATCACTCACTTTATACTTTGCCTGATTTCGTAATGTTTCTATTGATATCTGCTTTTCTACATATTTTCCCCAGTTCAACATAGTGACTGACTCTTCATATGTGCTGACATTTTCATTCACTCAACAACCGAAAGTCTATTGCTAAAGAACTTTTGGTCCAAATCCTATACTCACTCTTCTTCCTAAACCTACCGACTATCTTCCTAATCCTACTGAATATCCCTTTTTGACTGGATGTTCTCTTCTAAATTCAATCATCCAATGTACAAGGTCTTATGCCATTGTATATCGAATTATCTGAGGCATCTTTGCAGAACATCATTCAAAGCTAAGTATCCCAATCAAGGGCAAAACCCTTCTGGGCTTCGAATCATACCTAGATTTCTGTTTTCCTACTTATATTTCACCTCTATATTCTTGTAAATATTGCAGGTTCCCAATACCATTATTCATCACACAGAATCACTCGTAATCCAAATCAAACCTGTTTTTAACCCCAAGTATACACTGTTCCCTCAATCATTTTACAGAAGAGCAGGGACAGAGTGGTTCTTACAATACAGGAAAGTTGGGGACCTTCCATCTGATGAGAACCTCAAATGTCCATGCACAAATGATACCTGGAGAAGTTGTAGGCAGGTATGAAGCACCTGAGAGAGCAAAAGTCATCTTCCATGGCAAACAACCTGGTCAGGATGAAGGGATGTGTCTGAATCTGCCTCTCTCTCTTCTTATTGTACAGAAGATGGACCAAACCAGGGCTGAGTGGAGAGCTGTTCCCGGGTGCCAATGGTGATATACATTCTACCTTATGAAAGTGTCACAGGATTAGGGGCAACCTCCATCTTATGTTACCCTTGGAAGCAACTGTTAGGACAAAATGGTTGCCAAGGCAGTGACCTCATTCAGTTCCAAAGAATGTGACATACCTCATTTCCTTGGTGATGGAACTCTCTGAACTTGGTATCCAAGAAGCCAGGCACCCAGAGGCAGTCCCAGTCCCAGTCCCAGTGGGCTCACTTGTTTGGATTTTCCAAGGACAGAGTCAGTTTTCTTGGTACCTAATGATGTGAGGATGGCCAAATGCCAGCAGAGCTCTGAAGATGGACCTTTCCTGAGAAAACAGGTAGTGGCTAACCACTTTTTCCTGACATCCTCACAGAGTTGGTCAAGGAAACAAGATCTGAGAGAAGACAGGCCATTTCGGGGGAACATAGTATGGCCCACCAGTCAGAGGACACTCCGGATAGTCACAGACCTACTTGGGGGAAGGAGGTGCCTTTGTGGGAGTGGGTGTGGGTTTGTTGTTTTGTCTCATGTTCTGAGAATAGATAGGAAAGGCGGTTTGTTTGGTTTGGAGTGGACAGTTTCTAGTAAGTCATTTGACATGGCGAGTGTTTCTCTTTCTGTGTATCCCACTGTGTCCGTTGTTGTAGACATTAGAAAAGAGAATGCATTAATGGATGTGTCCTGTCTAGTATAAATCTTCCCATAATTCATCCTGCCCAATATATGAATGGACTGCAGCTTGTCTTATCAATGTGCAACACCTGCTATCTTTCTAAGTTGTTGTTTTCTTCCTGAATTCTGGCCACTCTCCAGAATAGGCTCATGGATTTGTGTCCAAAATATGTACCACCTCCAAGCTCTGTGACATGGCCATGTACTGGATAGCTGAAGAGAATGGCGAGCATCTCAGAAAACTCAGATATCAGTGTGACCAGGAAAGTCTCAGTGCAGAAACCCTGCTTTGGGCCTTTTGCTTACTTATTGTTGTGTTGCACTGAATGTCAGGAAGGTCTTTGCCTCAGGCCACCCCTTTGTGAAGCCTGAAGAAAACAGTTTTCAAATGGAAATGAATGGGCCTCACCTGTGGCTCTTTATCAGCCTCTTGGACCTGTGTGTGGCTGTGACTTAGATTCTCAGCACCTGATGGATTTTAAGAATGATCCCATGTGAGCTTCCAAAACCAAAATGGCAAAAAAATATCATTCATTGTGGATGAAGTCTCTTGCCTTCCTCTGTTAGGTTCCTGCACTCCATCAAATGACAATAGGGATTCTTTGGGTCAAATGAGTTCTTCAAAGCCCTGCAGAGGTGCTTGTGTTTTTGCATGACTCTAAATCACCTAAAGAATCGATACCTAAAATCAGTAGGCCTCAAATTGGAGAAACACAGAAGTATTAACGGCAGGCTTATTTGTTCACTCCTGGTTCACAGAAACGGTGTCCAGGCTACCCTGACTTTAGACAAATGAGGGGCAAACGAGCTGATTTTGGACACTGTCTTGGGCTGCGCCCCTCATGGAAACCTCCAGCCAGAGGTTAAGATGATTGACTATATGGAATAAGATGAAGGCCATGTGGGAGTGTTTTGGTTTTAATTTTGGTCATTTGTGTTGCATTGGAGAAAATAACTGGGTCCACGTGGGCTTGAACTCTGGTGTGATTCCCCTTAGAGACTGCGTTTTGGAACTGAACTCAGAGAAGCATTGCCATGAATTTTGTTAGGATTTTAAGAGGCCACGCATGAGAGTCCCTCTTGGAAACTGAGACCTAGGCCCCGGGTGGATTTCCACAGAGGCCTGGGAATCTCAGCAAGGATATCACATGATTTTATTCTTAAAGAAATGGCAGCCATATTTGAGAGTCAAAACACACGTGGACCTCATATTGTAGACCTCAATGGGCCTGGCCTAATGTGACCTTTTGTCCACTCTTTGGGAAGCCGTGCCTGTGAGAGTTCTCCAGAGATTTCATTGAAATGAGCTTCCTCACCATTTAATGTTTGCTGAATGAACTGAAACCCACAGTGCCTCCAACTTCATGCTTGAAAAATGGCTAGATAAATACCATGAAATTTTTGAAATTCCTATGACCAGGTGGCACTGGAGAAACATTGGATGTCCTGTTGCTCATTATGAGTATACCAGACACTGCCTTGATTTACTGAGTTTCATGAAAATGGTGTAGAACATATTTGTGTATGCAAATATGTGCTACACAAAATCTTCCTACTCTCATTCACAACAATACCTTGACACTATCTTTGCCCCAAGTAAGACAAAATAAAAGAAGAAGAGTTAAAAAATCTGTGAATACATATCAGGAATGGAACATGATTGCGAGTTCACAATCTTGGAGTTGGTAGAGGAGTTTCCAAAAGTAAGGGACAGGGTAAATATTGCACAAATATGGAGATGTGCCAGCCTAAAGACTTCTGGAGAACCTGCCTCTGAGGTTGGCCACTTGAAGTATATGTTGTTGTCAGGACCTATGGCTTCCTTTCTAGTGAGACCACCAAAGCTGGGTCTCCATCTATGTGATCTGCAGAACATGGTTTCTTATTTTCCAAAGAAAGTGAGGCAGCAAGGCTGAATTCTCTCTTTGTAAGTAAACTCTTGCCACTGAAGGCTAAGTGTGGCCCCGTGTGGACTGTGAAGCCATTTGGTAATCCTCCACTTTTCATGGTGTTCTTGCTGCTGCACTGGGAGTTTGGTATTGGCTTCAGGAAATACAAGAAATTCAACTGGGTCACAGTGCTGGAGGGAGATCTGTCACGTGTTGTGCGTCAGGGTCTGCAGGAGAATGCACCAACCAGGCTTCTATCCCACATAGCTTGCCCCCTTGACCATAGCAACCTGATTCTGAACATTGACCTGAAACCTCTCCATTCAACAAGATGCCTTTACATACAAGGGTCTGCTGGCTGCACCATGTCAGTTACAAGCCTTTTGGCAGATCCACATAATCCCAACACAGAAGTTTTATCACAGACCTGCAAAACACTCCTCTAGGCCCACTACTCAACAGACTTTAACTTATTTGCATCACTGTTCTACACCATTTTCATGAAACCCAGTCAATCAAGGCACTGTCTGGTACACTCATGATCAGCAACAGGAAATCCAAAGTGTATCCAGTGACACCTGGTGATGGGAATTTCAAATTTTTATGATGTTTATCTAGCCATTTTTCAAGGATGAGGTTGGAGGCACTGTGGGATTTAATTCATTCTGGAAACATCAAATGGTGAGAAAGCCCATTTCAATGAAACATCTGGAGAACTCTCACAGGCAAGACTTCCCAAAGAGTGGCCAAATGATCAAATGAAGCCAGGCCCATTGAGGTCTACAATGTGAGGTCCATGTGTGTTTTTACTCTCAACTATGGCTGTCAAGTCTTAAAGAATAAAATCATGTGATATTCTGGCTCAGATTCCCAGTGCTCTGTGGGAAGCCCCCTGGACCTAGATCTCAGTTTCCAAAGGCCACTACCATGTGTGGCCTCCAAAAATCCCAACACAATTCATGGCAATACATCTCTGCAGTAATTTCCAAACTCAGTCTCTAAGAAGACTCACACCAGAGTTCAAGCCAAGGTGGACCAAGTCATCTTTTCCATCAGCCAAACAAATGACCACAATTAAAACCAAAATACTCCCACATGGCTCTCAACTACTTCCACATAGACACTCATCATTACCTCTGGCTGGAAGTTTCCATGAGGGGCGCAGCTGAAGACAGTATCCAAAATATGCTCCCTACCCTCATTTGTCTAAAGTCAGGGTGGCTTGACAACCTATCTGTGAACAAGGAGTGATCAAATAGGCCTGCCATTAATACTGCTCTGCTTCTCCAATTTGAGCCTAATGTCTGTGGGGTTTAGATTCTTTATGTGAATTGGAGTCATGAGAAAATCCAAGCACCTATGGGCTTGCCTCTGCAGGGCTTTGAAAAACTTTTTGAACCAAAGGATACCTATTCTCACTTGATGGAAATCAGGAACCTTACAGAGGAAGGCGAGAGACTTCATCCACAAGACTGCTCTTTTTCCATTTTGGTTTTGGATGCACACATGAGATCTTTCCTTAGATTCATCAGGTGGTGAGAATCTAAGTCACAGCCTCACACAGGGCCAAGAGGCTGATTCAGACACATCCCTTTCCATGGCAATTAAGCAAAGAGCCACAGGTGATGCTCATTATTTTCCATTAGAAAACTGTTTTCTTCAGGCTTCACAAAGGGGTGGACTGAGGCAAAGACCTTCCAGACATTCAGGGCAACGGAACAATAGGTAAACAAAAGGCCCAAATCAGTGTTTCTCCACTGACACTTTACTGGTCACACTGATATCTGAGTTTTCTGAGTTCCTCTCCATTCCCTTCATCTATCCAGTACAAGGCCATGTTACAGAGTTTGGAGGTGGTACATATCTTTTACACAAAACCATGAGCCTATTCTTGAGAGTGGCCAGAATTCAGGAAGAAAACAGGAACTTAGGAAGATAGCAGGTATTGCCCATTCATAAGGAAAGTCGTAGTCCATTCATAAATTTGGCAGGATGAATGCTGAGAAGCTTTCTACTAGACAGAACACATCCATTGATGCATTCTCTTTTCTAATGTCTATAACCACAGACACAGTGGGATACACAAACCCACAACCACACCCACAAAGGCAACACTTTCCTCCAAGTTGGTCTGTGACTATCCAGAGTGTCCTCTGACTGGTGGGCCATACTATGTTCCCCAAAATTGCTTGTTCTGTCTCAAATCTGCTTTCCTTTGCCAACTCTTGAAGTAGTCAGGAGTCAGCGGTGAGCCAATACCTGCTTTATCAGGAAAGAACCATCTTCAGAGCTTCCCTGGCATTTGGCCATCCTCACATCAGTAGGTAAGTGCCGTAGCCCGGCTGGCTGGGCAAAATGACCGGGGGGGTGACGAACAACTTGTGTAGACTGATGCAGCAGGCCTGGAAGCCGTTTATTGTTGAATAAGAGCGGTATTTATACATTTTACACAGCCTATCTAATTAGCATGAAATAGATACAGCAGTCAAACAATAAGGAATCTCCACACTTAATGGCTCGCTTTTGTTACTTCACAAACCACTCCCTCTGGCATTTTGCCAGGCGCCATCCAGACTTCTTTACAGGCTCTAACATTTCTCTGGCAAAATAACAGGTGCCAATCTGACTTGTTTACAGACGTTAACATTTCCCCCTTTTGTTTAATTTAAATAAGGACCATAGTGTTTTTTACAGAAACACCACAAATAACCTGCTAGAAACAGAAAGGGAGGATACAAAATGTTACAATACCAATCCAATTGATGGCTCCATGCAAGAAGCCCTTGGAAAACTTATACCAGCAATGACACCGTTAGCAAAGATACCGAGTTACAAGTTGTTGTAGATTACAGTCTGTTGTCTCAGTCCAGATAAAGCAGTGTCTCAATAGATTAACTCAGAGTTCAGGTAAATCACAGTCCAGGTAAGTTCTCCAGGCAGCTAGCTTAAGTTGTAGTAGCAGAAACAGCAATAGCTCCAAAGTCTCCTCGGGTTCTCAGCCGAAGTTTCCTCCAGTTCTCAGCAACATTGTAAATTCTTCCACCTTTGTTTTCACCGGCACTTGGACGAAGGCAGGAACTCCGGATGGCTAAAGAAAATCCTGTAGCATTTCACTAAGAAAACAACCTTCTGAACAATTTTAGTACATTATCTCAAGGTTTTTTACATTTGAAATAAGCCTTAATAGTACTCATTACTCATCAGCCTGCAGGTGTGGGAGACCCATTGTAGTTACTGGCCTTGGAAATGATCAAACTTCAGGGATGCCAGTGGCATCTTCTGCCAGCTGTAGCATCCTGGGCAGCCCCAGATGGCCCCAGGGAGAGTCCTGGGCTCAAACTTCTTCCGGGCACAGGGAGCAAAAGCCTGCGAGACTGTGCCTCCAGGTCAGGTCTAGATTTGGGCTCACAGTGGTGATCCGCTCCCCCGGGCAGGGGGGCGGGGAAGAGCCCTCAACTGCCTCTTGGAAAATTCTTACTGCGCCATGATCGGCTTGGGCAGGTGGCAGCCGCCTTGTCATTTCACGCACCCTCCAGTATCGAAAAGTATTCAGTAATAGCCTTTTGCTGCAACTTTTTTCCTGATAATCCTTCTTCTTCTAAACTTTCTTTTTCTTTCTGACTAGAGTTTCTGGGCTTTTATCAACACATGCCCTAACTATTCTTGGTTCCACTGGGGTGCCTTTTTCTCTTATCAATTTACTTCTCACCCCTTCCATATTTTCATCACAATGACAATACAACATTTCAAGACAAAACAAGACACAAACATACTGCATCAATCTTCTCCATTTTCTCGAAATGGTCATTTTTCCTATCGCCCTATCTGCCTAGGGACGAGCAGATTGCTCCCGTCCTATCTATGGACAGAAAGCTTTTTTCGACCCTTACCCGTGAGTGTCCCAGGGCTCCCCGTAACGGGCCACCATCTGCCGCAGTCCCGCTGCAGCAGAATAACCTGGGGGGTGACGAATAACTTGTGTATGTTGATGCAGCAGGAATGAAAGCCGTTTATTGTAAGATCTGAGCGATATTTATACATTTTACACAGCCTATCTCATTAGCATAAAATAGATACAGCAGTCAACCAATAAGGAATCTTCACACTTAATGGCTCGCTTTTGTTACTTCACAAACCACTCCCTCTGGCATTTTGCCAGGCACCATCCAGACTTGTTTACAGACTCTAACATTTCTCCAGCAAAATAACAGGTGCCAATCTGACTTGTTTACAGACCTTAACAGGTAAGAAGAAAGACTGACTCTGTCTTTGGTAAATTCAAACAAGTGAGACCACTGGGACTGGGATTGGTAATGGCTCTGGGTGCCTGGCTTCCTGGATCCCAAGTTCAGAGACTTTCATCACCAAGGAAGTGAGGTGTGGTCACTTCTTTCAGGAACTGAATGAGGTCACTGCCTTGGCTACCACTTTGTCCTAACAGTTGCTTCCAAGGGTTCCATGAGATGCAGGCTGCCCCTACTTCCTGTGACAATTTCATATGTTAGAATGGTATATCAACCATACGCACCTGGGAAGAGCTTTCCACACAGGCCTGGTTTGGTCTACTCTACATTAAGAAGAGTGTGGCTGATTCAGACACATTCCTTCATCCTTCCAGGTTGTTTGCCATAGAGATGTCTTTTGCTCTCTCAGGTCCTTCATAGCTGCCTACATCTTCTCCAGAGATCATTTCTGCACGTACCTTTGATGTTCTCAGCAGGTGGAAGATCCCATACATTCTTGTATTGTAAGACCAACACTGTCGCTGCTCTTCAGCAAAGTTAGATTGAGGGAACAGTGTATGATTAGTGTTATTAACATGTTCGATATGGGTTAGGAACCATTCTTCTGCATGAATAATGGTATTGGGAACCTGTGATATTTACAAGAATATAGAGGTGAAATATATGTACGAAAACAGAAATCTAAGTAAGATTTGAAGCCCAGAAGGTCATTTGTCCCTTGATTGGGATACTTAGCGTTGAATTACATTCTGCACAGATGTTTCAGATAAATCGATATACAATGGCATAGGACCTTTCACCTTGGATGATTGAATGTAGAAGAGAACATCCAGTCAAAAAGTGATAGTGGGTAGGATTAGGAAGATAGTCGGTAGGTTTAGGAAGAAGAATGAGTGTAGGATTTGGAACAAAAGTTCTTTAGAAGTAGGGTATCGCTAAGAGAGTGAATGTAAATATCAGCACATGTGACGAGGAAGTCACAATGATTAACTGGGGAAAATATGTAGGAAAGCAGATATCAATAGAGACATTACAAAATCAGGCAAAGTATAAAGTGAGTGACAGGATTAGACATTTTCAACATGGTTGAGTTTGAATATATAATCTTTGGAAGAAACAAATATGTAGTCACCAATAGGATTTTCATTTGAGAGCATTAGGCAACCTGGACATGGATGTTTTTAGTAATCCATGTTCACTTTCCATTTAGGTTTTGTACAATCATAAGTGTGACCTTTGCTTTTTGTGTCCAGAATATTACTGTGATAAAATGTATATGTAGATCAGGTGACATGAGTATTTCTTCCACCATTTCTGGGAGCTATATTTTGAGGACGTATAAATTAGTATTGGGGGTACAAAGAGGTGTACCTGTGTCTATGAATATAGAGATAATTCGTGAATAGACTGTACTGTGAATAAATAATATAACTGGTTCCACTTTAAATAATGGATTGAATTGATATCTGAAACTAAGTAAGAAATCTTATATTGATATAGAACCATTCATTCCAACCAGTTACACATCTAATGGTAATATTAGTGTTATGGTTTATTGTGACGGGTTTGTGAGTTTTGCTTCAAATGTGATAATGGAAATCGAAAATAATGTGTTTGGAAAGAAGTCTCATGAAAAGAGCAGTCAAGAAACATGGAGGAATACATGTGTTCTCAAGCAGGAAGTGATTGAAAGTGAAACAAATGCCTATAAATTTGCGAAATTTTGATGAGACATATATGCTATGATGTGCATAAACTGAAGAAATAGTAATGTACCAGTGTTGAATAAAAATGAACGTCAAAATGCACATCATGTCTACTTGCATTGATGTTCAACTGGGTCAGTTACTGTAGAAATATTAGGATTTTGGGGGGGGATTAATAATACAATTTATTTTAGCACTAGCATGCCACAGAATGTAGAGGAAAGATCAATGGATTTTTAGTTATAGCACTAATAATCTAACATTTAGTGACTATTTTGGATAGTCTAAAATTACATAAGGCTATGTAACATAATTTTTTTTATTTAACATTCATCAAAGCTTGGAATTTTCATAATATTTCTTCTTTTTTATTTTTTATTTTTTCAGTTGTTGATTGACCTTCATTTTGTTTATTTGTATGTGGTGCTGAGAATAGAACCATGTGCCTTACACATGCTAGAAAAGCATGTTACCACTGAGCCACAAACCCAGCCCCTCCACTTTTATCTTAACATCATACACTCATGTCCCTCTTCTTTATTCACTTTCTTCCCCATTTTCCCCCTTCTCTCCCTTCCTTTTTCGTTTCCCCTCCATATCTATTTTTCTCTCATGTCATTACAAACAGTAGTATGCTATGAAATTTAAGTTTAAGACTGTTTTTTATAGTCATTCTTTTTCTTGAGAAAATCTAAAAATTATAATCACCTGATAGATATATTACAATACATTTATTACACATATGTATCTATATTCATGCATATGCATTACATATATTATATATATATATACATATATATTTAAAAGTACTTTGATTTTCCTGTTAGAAATAATATAGACCAAGTCTTTCTTAATTCTCAATTCTTCCATAATTAACATCTTACAGTGAAAATCAAATAAACATATTTAAGTAAAAAGGTATCATTCTTATTTATCAATACTGATAATTTAAGGTTTTATATCACATTAAGCTGTAATATGGCATATTAACTCTTATGAATTAGAGAAATTTTATTTGAACAACCTATTATTTAAGGACCATATGCACTGACATTTTAAATGGCGTTCTTGTGATTTCTATTTCTATCAATTGTGTATTAATTGCCAAATACTTATTTTAGTACTTTTCATGTTCATAATTGATATAAAGTCAATTGTTTAATTCTTCTTGTAAGTAGTTACTTATTACAGTAGGGACATTATTAATAATACAACATCTTTATAAGAAAAATGGTACAAATTTATTTTCATGCAAAATTAAGAATAATTGCATGCTCTAAATGTTTGATTGTTGATACATATAATAAAGAGCTTTTGATGAGTCTCTTCCCCAGTAAAACATAAAATGCAAAGATAATGTCCAAATAAAGATAAGAAAAATACACATTATCAGCTAGAAACTATTAAATAAAAGATGAAAAGAACAATCCAACACATTGTACGAACTTGTCAGATGAGGTAGTATTCTGGAAGAATAGCCTAAGACTAGACCTTGTCCATGTCAAAATATTCACGAAAAAAATGAAGTATGAAAAGTGTAGAAAATGCTATGAATTTTTCATGAAGATAGGTGAATTATCCTTTCATCTCAATTTATGTGCATTTTCTGGTAAAATAAATTTGTGATATTTACAACTACACAAAACAAAGTTTCTGCATAGCAAAATGAATACATCTGAACCCATTTTTAGCTGATTTCTTCCCACTAAATTTTAAACCTTTATTTATTTATTTATTTATTTTTATTGGTTGTTCAAAACATTACAAAGCTCAAGATATATCATCTTTCATACATTTGACTCAATTGGGTTATGAACTCCCATTTTTTCCCCAAATACGAATTGTAGAATCACATCGGTTACACATTCACACTTTTACATAATGGCATATTAGTGACTGTTGTATTCTGCTACCTTTCCTATCCCCTACTATCCACCCTCTCCTCCCCTCCCATCTTCCCTCTCTACCTCATCTGCTATTGTTCAATTCTCTCCATTGTTTCCCCCCCACTTCCCCTCACAACATTTTATATGCGATTTTGTGTAACATTGAGGGTCTCCTACAATTTTCATAAGCTTTCCCTTCTCTCTCCCTTTCTCTCCCCCCATTCGTCTTTGTTTAATGTTAATATTTTCCTCATGCTCTTCCTCCCTGTTCTGCTCTTATTTGCTCTCTTTATATCAGAGAAGACATTTGGCATTTATTTTTTAAGGACTGGTTAGCTTCGCTTAACATAATATGCTCTAATGCCATCCATTTCCCTGCAAATTCTATGATTTTGTCATTTTTGTGCTGTGTAATACTCCATTGTGTATAGATGCCACATTTTTTTATCCATTAATCTATTGAAGGGCATCTAAGTTGGTTCCACAGTCTAGCTATTGTGAATTGTGCCGCTATGATCATTGATGTGGCAGTATCCCTATAGTACGCTCTTTTAAGATCCTCAGGGAACAGTCCAAGAAGGGTGATAGCTGGGTCAAATGGTGGATCCATTTCCAGCTTTCCCAGGAATATCCATACTTCTTTCAAAATTGGCCTCACCAATTTGCAGTCCCACCAGCAGTGTACAAGTGTACACTTTTCCCCACATCCTCGCCAACACTTATTGTTGTTTGACTTCATAATGGCTGCTCATCTTATTGGAGTAAGTTGGTATCTTAAGGTGGTTTTGATTTGCATTTCTCAGACTGCTAGAGATGGTGAGCATTTTTTCATGTACTTGTTGATTGATTGTATGTCCTCCTCTGTGAAGTGTCTGATTAGGTCCTCGGCCCATTTGTTGATTGGGTTATTTGTTATCTTATTGTTTAATATTTTGAGTTCTTTGTATATTCTGCATATTAGGGCTCTATCTGAAGTGTGAGGGGTAAAAATTTGTTCCCAGGATGTAGGCTCTCTATTTACCTCTCTTATTGTTTCTCTTCTTGAGAAAAAATCTTTTTAGTTTAAGTAAGTCCCATTTGTTTTTTTCTTGTTATTAACTCTTGGGCTATTGATGTCTTATTAAAGAATTTGGAGCCTGACCCCACAGTATATAGATCGTAGCCAACTTTTTCTTCTATGAGACGCAGTGTCTCTGATTTGATATCTAGCTCCTTGATCTATTTTGATTTAACTTTTGTGCATGGTGAGAAAACGGGATTCAGTTTCATTTTGTTGCATATGGATTTCTAATTTTCCCTGCACCATTTGTTGAAGATGCTATCCTTCATCCATTGCATGTTTATAGCCACTTTATCAAATGTAAGAAAGTTGTAATTTTGTGGATTGGTTTCTCTGTCCTCCATTCTATACCATTTGTCCACCTGCCTGTTTTCGTACCAGTACCACACTGTTTTTTTACTATTGCTTTGTAGTAAAGTTTGAACTCTGGTATCGCTATACCTCCCGATTCACACTTCCTGCTTAGAATTTCTTTTGCTATTCTGTGTCTTTTGTTTTTCTATATGAAATTCATGATTGCTTTATCATTTCTACAAGAAATGCCATTGGGATTTTGATTGGCATTGCGTTAAACCTGTATAGAACTTTGGGTAATTTCGCCATTTTGATGAATTTAGTTCTGCCTATCCATGAACAGGGTACATTTTTCCATCTTCTAAGATCTTTTTCTATCTCTCTCTTTAGGGTTCTGTGGTTTTCACCTCTTTTGTTAGGTTGATTTCCAAGTATCTTATTTTCTTTGAGGATATTGTGAATGGAGTGGTTTTCCTCATTTCAATTTCAGAAGTTTTGTTGCTGATATACAGGAATGCCTTTGATTAATGCGTGTTGGTTTTATATCCTTCATTTATTAACTCTAGCAGTTTCTTTGTAGACCCTTTTGGGTCTGTTAAATATATTACCATGTCATCCACAAATAGCGATAATTCAAGTTCTTCTTTTCCTATTTTTATGCCTTTAATTTCTTTTGTCTGTCTAATTTCTCTGGCTAGTATTTCAAGAACTAAATTGAATAGAAGTGGTGATAGAGGGCATCCCTGTCTTGTTCCAGATTTCAGAGGGAATGCCTTCAGTTTTCTCCATTTAGGATGATCCTAGCCTGAGGTTTAGCATATATAGCTTTTACAATGTTGAGGTAAGTTCCTGTTATTTCTAGTTTTTCTAGTGTTTTGAACATAAAGGGATGCTGAACTGTGTCAAATGTTTTTACTACATCTATCGAGATGATCATATGGTTCTTGTCCTTAAGTCTATTGATGTGGTGAATAGCATTTATTGATTTCCGTATATTGAACCAGCCTTGCATTCCAGGGAAGAATCCTACTTGATCATGGTGCACAACTATTTTGATATGCTTTTGGATTCAATTCACACGGATTTCATTGAGAATTTTTGCATCCAAGTTCATTAGAGATATTGGTTGTAGTTTTCTTTTTTGAAGTGTCTTTGTCTGGTTTTGGGATCAGGGTGATTTTGGACTCCGAGAATGAATTTGGAAGAGCTCCTTATTTTTCTATTTCTTGATATAGCTTGAAAAGTATTGGTACTAATTCTTCTTTGAAGGTTTTTTTGAACTCTGCTCTATACCCATCAGGTCCAGGGCTTTTTTTGGTTGGTAGTATTTTGATGGCTTCTTCTATTTCTTCCTTTGTTTTTGGTCTGTTTAAATTGTGTGTGTCTTCCTGACTGAATCTGGGTAGATCGTATGACTTAAGAAATTTGTCGATATTTTAACTATCTTCTATTTTATTGGAATATAGGGTTTCAAAATACTTTCTAATTATCTTCTGTATTTGTGTACTGTCTGTTGTGATATTGTCTTTTTCATTCCATATGTTAGTAATTTCAGTTGTCTCTCTTCTTCTCATCCTTAGCATGGCTAAGGGCCTGTAAATCTTATTTATTTTTTCAAAGAACCAACTTTTAGTTTTATCAATTTTTTCAATGTTTTTTTTTTGTTTCAATTTCGTTGATTTCTGCTCTAATTTTAATTATTTCTTGTCTTCTACTACATTTGCTGTTGTTATGCTCTTCCTTTTCTAGGTTTTTGATGTGTACTGTGAGTTTATTTATTTGTTGTTTTATTCTTTTTTTGAGGAAAGAACTCCAAGAAATGAATTTCGCTCTTAAAACTGCCTTCTTTGTGTCCCATAGATTCCAGTACGATGTGTCTGTATTGTCATTTGATTCTAAAAATATTTTTATCTCCTCCTTTATGTCTTCTGTAACCCATTGATCATTCAGTAGAATATTGTTCATTTTCCATGTGATGTAGGATTTTTCCTTCCTTCTTTTATCATTGATTTCCAGTTTCATTCCATTATGATCAGATATGGTGCATGGTATTTTCTCCACGCCTTTATATTTACTAAGAGTTGCCCAATGGCATAATATATGGTCTAACTTGGAATAGGATCCATGTGCTGCTGAGAATAAAGTGTATCCACTTGATGATGGTTGATGTATTCTATATATGTCGGTTACGTCAAGGTTATTGATTGTGCTGTTGAATTCTATAGTTTCTTTATTCAGTTTTTTATAGAGGATCTGTCTAATGGCGAGAGCGGTGTGTTGAAGTCACCCATAATTATTGTGTTGTAGTCTATTTGACTCTTGAACTTGAGGCGAGTTTGTTTTATGAGCATTGCAGCTCAATTGTTTGGTGCATACCAATTGATAATTGTTATGTCTTGTTGGTGGATGGTTCCTTTTAACAATATATAGTGTCCTACTTTATCCCTTTTGATTAATGTAGGTTTGAAGTTGATTTTATATGATATGAGTATGGCCACTCCTGCTTGCTTCCGAGGGCCATATGAGTGGTATGATTTTTCCCAACCTTTCACTTTCAGCCTGTGTATGTCTTTACCTTTCATATGAGTCTCTCGAAGGCAGCATATTGTTGGATTTATTTTTTTGATCCAGGTTACTAGCCTATGTCTCTTGATTGGTGAGTTTAGATTTTTAACATTTAAGGTTACAATTGAAATATGATTTGTACTTCCAGTCATGTTTATTTATTTATTTATTTTAATTTGGGTAGTTTTTACTTTTTGGTTTTTTTCTTACCCCTTTACTGAGATACCTCCCGCTGTTAGTTTTGGGCACTATTTTTCAATTCCTCTTCTTGTAGTATTTTGCTCAAAATGCTTTGCAGTGCTGGTGTTCTGTCTGCGAATTCTTTTAGCTTTTATTTATCAGGAAGGACTTAATTTCATTGTCAAATCTGAAGCTTAATTTTGTTTGATACAGTATTCTTGGTTGGAATCCATTATTTTTCAGTGTTTGAAATACATTGTTCAAAGATCTTCTCGCTTTCAATGTCTGTGATGAAAAATCAATTGTTAACCTTATTGGTTTACCCCTGAATGTTATCTGCCTACTTTCTTTCGTAGCTTTTAATATTGTCTCCTTGTTCTGTATGTTGGCTATCTTCATAATTATATGTCTTGGAGTTTGTCTATTATGGTTTTGAATGTTTGAGGTCCTGTAGGCTTCCAGGATATGGCAATCCATTCCATCTTTCATCTCTGGGAAGTTTTCTAGAATTATTTCATTTAATATGTTGTTCATTCATTCGGTTTGAATTTCTATGCCTTCTTCTATCCCGATGACTCCCAATTTTGTTTTTTTTATGACATCCCATATCTCTTGAATAGTTGCTCATGGGATTTAAGCATGTTTTCTGTGTTGACTATATTCTTTTCAAGTTGACAAACTTTGTCTTCATTATCTGATGTTCTGACTTCTACTTGATCTAGTCCATTTGTAATATTCTTGTTTGAGTTTTTAATTTGGTTTATAGTTTCCTGCATTTCTAGAATTACTGTATGATATTTTAAAAGATCTCTATCTCCTGGTAAAGCTTGTTCTTTGCCATTTGAATTTGTTTGTTTAATTCATTTTCAAAATATACTTTTATCCTTAGACTTGCTGCCTCATGTCTTCTCTCTTATTCCTTTCCATCTGAGTTAGGTATGACTTAAGTTTTTTCCCTATCCCTGTTTCTGATGCTTCTAGGTTCTCCTGTAGTATTAAGTTGTCCTTCATTGTTTGTACACCTTGTTTTCCCTTGTTTTTTCATGATGTTCACGTCATTTTCCAGCTCTATTTGATTGCTGTGTTTCTGCTCTCTTCTATAGATTTGTTATGGGTTTATATATCTCTGTTTTCTCTCCTTTGTGTTGGTAGACTATGCCTGCTTAAGTGGATTCCGCTGTTAAGGAATTCTGACGGCCGAGCTCCAGTGATGTCACCTCTCTGCTGTGGTGGGCCCCAGGCTCCTTGCCGGAGTGTCCGAATTGGGTGGGTGGACTGGATTGTCTCTGGTTGGTTTCAGCTCCCGGTCGCTGGCAGGCCGGCAGTCTCCAGCCACCCAGTAGCGCGGGCAGCTTGTGGTCTGTCTTCAGCTGGTGGGTGATCTCTAGCCACACAGTTGCGCGTTCGGTCGCCGGCAGGCGCGCGTTCTCCAGCCGTCAAGACATAGCGTCAGCAGGTGGGCTGGCGCCAGCAGGAAGGTGGTCTCCAGTTGCCCAGTCACACTGGCAGTGGGCCGGCGTTCTCCAGCCAGCCAGTCAGGAGGGCCTGGCCTCTAGTCCCCTGGTTTATCCTGCTAGTCCTGATTTCTCCTGCTAGACCAGATTTCTCCTGAGTGATGCTTCTCGGCAGCTCAAACTGTTCTCTGGGTCTGCCGTTTGTTGGGTGGGGAGGGTGTCTATTGGGAACCCTGGAACTCTATTGTTTTAATTTTTTTCGCTTGCCCATCGCCCCGCACTGGCTAGACAAGTTTCATTTTTGCCGCTGATGGGAAGGGGAGATGAAGGTCAGGTGCCTCTAGTTTTCCCCCAGTCTTTATGCAGACTTGCTCTGATTATTCCTCCCCCAAAAGCATAGGAGATATTTTATGCGAATTCCCCTCTGTATGTGAGATGAGCTGAGAAACACACACCTGTTTTATTCTTGCAATCTGTCAGGGAGTGGTGGTGGTTACTTCAGCTCTCCAAGATGGTGGCTGTTGGTTTCCTTTGTGGAGTTTCTGCTTTGGGGCATAGAAATGTACTGCTAACTTCCCCGTCTGAAATCCCGAATTCAGCTGGGGGCTCAGTGGATGCTCAGCCAGCAGGATTCCACAGAATCCGCAGCAACGTTTCTCCCTGCTTGCTGGTCGCTTCTCGGTGGTGCCTCACCATTTGTAGACACAGGGCAGGTCACGCGGATCAATCGGAATGGATCTCCAGTTGCACAAGTGGCTTGTGTTTGAGACTCAATTACCGGACCTCGGTGGTGGAAATCATTCTTCTAAGTTTCGGTAAACACCCATTTTCCTGTAAGATCCTAACAAGATAGTATTTCATTGCTCTAACTCGTTATTCACTTGCGCAGTGGCAGGGTACACTGGGTGTGATACACTGTCTTCACAGCCATCTTGCAATGCCGAAATATTAGGATTTGGATGCACCATTTACTGAAAACTGTTTCAGTACTAGGAAAAAATATGTATTTCAGGTGGATGAATATTTCTGAGAATAATTTTTTAAAAATTGGATTATAAATCCACATACATGAATATGAATGAATTTAGGGAGTGCAAAATAAGACACAAATATTTCATATTTTGAAAAATCTGGAGAGTATATATATATATATATATATATATATAATATATATATATATATACACACACACACACACACACACAGACATTAAAAACTAGCAATATATATGCCAATCAAAATTCATCATGAAATACATATCATCCACAGACCCAAAAATATTCATATACTGAACATGGATTTATGTATAATGTTGTTCAACTAGGAGGCTTACCCATAGGTTGAATTTTCAGTTCCAACAGCATTTAGGAGGAGTGATCTCTTCTCACAATTTGTATTTGCCAAGTCAGTCACCTCACAAAAATGTACGTGTGATACCAGGTACAATTCTATATGTGCATATAAAATTACATGTGCTGAATAGGCTACAGAGAAAAGGAGACAGGAATTCACATATTTGTTAACTTTCAAAACACACGGAGAACTATTTCAACAAAAAAAATGACTAGATTTATAACTCCTACCCTATATAATGCAAAAGGCAATTCCAACTATACACCATGCCTCCTCTGAACTGCTTGTATTTCTATTCTGTTTTGGTTATTATTCTCTATCATATTACGATTAGTAGTCAGAGTCTAGTATGGTAGGGGTTAGAGTCAGGGATTCAGTATTTCGAATGGAAATTTGGAAAATGTATCCAATGTGTATGCAAATATGTGCCACACAAAATCTTCCCACTCCTCCAGAACAATGGCTTGACATTATCTTCGCCCCAAGTAAGACATAATTAGAGGAGAAGAATTAGAAAATCAGTGAATACTTCTCTGGAATGTAATATGCTAAGAAGTTCACTACCTTGAAGGTGGTACAGGAGTTTCCAAAAGTAAGGGACAGGGTGAACACTCCATAAACATGGAGCTCTGCTGGCCTAAAGACTTCTTGAGAAATTTCCTCTGAGGTTGGGCACTTGAAACATATGTTGTTATGAGGAGCTTTAGCTTCCTTTGTACTGAGATCATCAAAGCTGGGTCTGCACCTATGTGACCTGTAAAACATAGTTTCTTATTTTCCAATTAACATGAGACACCAGTCCTGAATTTGATCTTTGTAGGTAAACTGTGGCCACTGGGTTCTAAGTGTCTCCCTGTGTGGACTGTGAAGCCATTTGTTCATCCTCCAATTTTCATGGTGTTTCTTGCCGCTGTATTTGCTTATGAAGTAAAAAAAAGATCACCTGGGACACAGTGCTTGAGGGAGTTCTGTCACGTGTGGTGGGTCAGGGTCTGCAAGAGAATATACCAACAATGCTTCTATTCCACATAGCTTTTCCCCTTGACCACAGCAACATAATTCTCAACATTGCCCTGAAACCTCTCTATATAACAAGATACCATTACATATAAGGGTCTGCTGGCTGCACCATGTCAGTCACAAGGCATTTGGAAGCCAATGGAAGATCAACATGGCCCCACCACAGATGTTTTATCACACACCTCCCCTCCTCTGATCTAGGCCCACTACTCAGCAGGCTCCAATTTACTGGCATCTCTGTTATACACCATTTTGATGAAACCTAGTCAATCAAGGCACTGTCTGGTATACTCATGATCAGCAACCGGTTTTCCAAATTTTCTCCAGTGCCACCTGGTCATGGAAATTTCAATAATTTTATTGTATTTATCTAGCCATTTTTCACGGATGAAGATGGAGGCACTGTGGATTTCAATTTGTACAGGAACCATTAAATGATGAGAAACCTCATTTCGATGAATGCTCTGTAGAACTGTTAAAGACAAGGCTTCCCAGGGAGTGGCCAAAAAGTCACATGAAATCAGACCCATTGAGGTCTACAATGTGGGGTCCATGTGTGTTTTGACTGTCACCTATGCCTACCAAGTCTTTCAGAAAAAAAAAATCATGTGGTATCCTGGCTGAGATTCCCAGTGCTCTGTGGAAAGCCACCCTGGGCCTAGATCTCAGTTTCCAAGGGAGACTCTCATGCGTGCCCTCCTAGAATCCCAACACAATTCATGGCACAAGTTCTCTGAGATCAGATCCAGAATGCACTCTCTAAGTGTAATCACACCAGAGTTCAAGCCCATGTGGACCCAGGCATCTCCTTTAACAGCCACATAATGACCACAATTAAACCAAAACACTCCCACATGGCCCTCATCTTTTTCCATATAGATACTCATCATAACCTCTGGCTGGAGGTTTCCATGAGGGGCACATTCCAAGACAGTGTCCAAAATAAGCTCCCTTGCCCCTCATTTGCCTAAAGTCAGGGTGGCCTGGACATACTTCCTGTGAACCCGGAGTGATCAAATAGGCATGCCGTTAATACTGCACCGCTTCTTCAATTTGAGGCCTACTGAGTTAGAGGTATAGATTCTTTATGTAAATTAGAGTCATGAGAAAACCCAAGCACCTTTGCAGGGCTTTGAAGAACTCAATTGACACAAAGGATCCCTATTCTCACTTGATAGAGGTCAGAAACCTCACAGAGGAAAGCGAGACTTTATCCACAATGACTGGTGTATTTGCCATTTTGGTTTTGGATGCACACATGGGATCTTTCTTTAGATCCATCTGGTGCTGAGAATCTAAGCCACAACCTCACACAGGGCCAAGATGCTAATTCAGACACATCCCTTTCCAAAGCAATTAAGCAAAGAGCCACAGGTGATGCCCAATCATTTCCATTTGAAAACTGTTTACTTCAGGCTTCACAAAGGGGTGGCCAGAGCAAGAACTTCCTGACATTCAGTTCATCAGAACAATATATAAGCAAAATGCCCAAAGCAGGGTTTTTCCACTGAGATTTTCCTGGTCACACTGATATCTGAGTTTTTTGAGATGCTCGCCATTCCCTTCAGCTATCCAGTACATGGCCATGTCACAGAGCTTGGAGGTGGTATATATGTTGGACACAAAACCATGATCCTATTCTGGAGAGTGAACAGAGTTCATGAATAAACCTGGAAATTAGGAATGTATTAGGTTATGCCCATCTTTAAGTAAAGCCGCAAACCATTCATAAATTGGGCAGGATGAAATGGGAAGCTTTCTACTAGACAGGACACATCCATTGATGCACTCTCTTTTCTAATGTCTACAACCACGGACACCATGGGATACACAGACATAGAAACACTCTCCTTTTCAAACGACTTACGAGAAACAGTTCACTCCAAACTAAACAAACCACCTGTTTTTCCTATTCTCACAACATGAGACAAAATCACAAACTCACAACCACACCCACAAAGCACCTTTTTACCCTAAGTAGGTCTGTGACTCTATGGAGTGTCCTCTGACTGGTGGGCCACACAATGTTCCCCCGAAATGTCCTGTCCTGTCTCAGATATGGTCTCCTTGGCCATCTCTATGAAGTTGTCAGGAGCCAGTGGTGGGCCACTATCTGCTTTTTCAGGAAAGGCCCCTCTTCAGAGCTCTCTTGGCTTTTGGCCATTCTAACATCAGTAGGTACAAAGAAAGACTGACTCTGTCCTTGGTAATTCCAAACAAGTGAACCCACAGGGACTGGTACTGGGACTGGCTCTGTGTGCCTGGCTTCCAGGATCCTAAGTTCAGAGAGTTCCATCACCAAGGGAGTAAGGTGAGGTCACTTCCTTCAGGAACTGAATGAGATCACTGCCTTGGCAAACACTTTATCCTAACAGTTGCTTCCAAGTGTCTCATTAGATGGAGGCTTCCCCTACTTCCTGTGAAACATTCACAAGTTAGAATGGTATATCAACCATAGGAACCCGGTAATAGCTCTCCACACAGGCCTGGTTTGGTCCATCTCCTCTACATTGAGAAGAGAGGTTCTGATTCAGACACATCCCGTCATCCTGACCAGGTATTTTGCCATGGAAGATTACTTTTGCTTTCTCAGGTCCTCCATAGCTGACTACATATTCTCCAGGGATCATTTCTGCATTGAACTTGTGGTTCTCAACAGGTGAAAGATCCCCTACATTCCTGTATTGTAAGACCAACTCTGTCCCTGCTCTTCTTTAAATTTACATTGAGGGAACAGTGTATTGTTAGGGTTAATAAAATGTTTGATTTGGGTTAGAAATCATTCTGCTGGATGAATAATGGTATTGGGAACCTGCGAAATTTTTAAAAATATAGAGGTGAAATATATAAATGAAAAAAGAAAGTCTAGGTAATTTTGAAGCCCAGAGGGGCAATGGGCCCTTCATTGGGATACTTAGCTTTGATTTACGTTGTGCACAGATATCTCAGATAAATCGATATACAATGGCATAGGACCTTGTTCCTTTTATGATTAAAATTCGAAGAGAACATCCAGTCAAAAAGGGATAGTAAGTAGGATTAGATAGATATTCGGTAGGTTAACAAAGAAGAGTGAGTATAGGATTTGGAACAAAAGTGCTTTAGCAATAGGGTTTGGGTTAAAGTGTGAAAGTTAATATCAGCACACTTGAAGGGTCAGTCACAATGATGAACAGTGGAAAATATGTAGGAAAGCAGATATCAATAGAGATATTACAAAATCAACAAATGGGCCAAGGACCTGAACAGACACTTCTCAGAAGAAGACATACAATCAATTAATAAGTACATGAAAAAATTCTCACCTTCTCTAGCAGTCAGAGAAATGCAAATCAAAACCACCCTAAGATACCATCTCACTCCAGTAAGATTGGCAGCCATTAGGATGTCAAACAATAATATGTGCTAGCGAGGATGTGGGGAAAAGGGTACACTTGTACATTGCGGGTGGGACTGCAAAATGGTGCGGCCATTATGGAAAGCAGTATGGAGATTCCTGGGAAAGCTGGGAATGGAACCACCATTTGACCCAGCTATCGCCCTCCTCGGACTATTCCCTGAGGACCATAAAAGAGCATGCTATAGGGATACCGCCACATCAATGATCATAGCAGCACAATTCACAATAGGCAGACTGTGGAACCAACCTAGATGCCCTTCAATAGATGAATGGATAAAAAATAATGTGGCATCTATACACAATGGAGTATTATGCAGCACTAAAAAATGACAAATTCATGGAATTTGCAGGGAAATGGATGGCATTAGAGCAGATTATGCTAAGTGAAGCTAGCCAATCCTTAAAATACAAATGCCAAATGTCTTCTTTGATTTAAGGAGAGCAATTAAGAACTGAACAGAGGGAAAGAGCATGAGGAAAATATTAACATTAAACTGAGACAAGTGATGGGAGGGAAAGGGAGAGAGAAGGGAAATTGCATGGAAACGGAAAGAACCCTCATCGTTATACGAAATCACATATACGAGGTTGTGAGGGGAAAGGGGGGGAAGGGAAAGAACGGAACAACAACAGATGAGGTAGAGAGGGAAGATGAAAGGGGAGGGGAGGGGGGATAGTAGGGGATAGAAAAGTCAGCAGAATACAACAGTCACTAATATGGCATTATGTAAACATTGTGAATGTGTAACTGATGTGATTCTGCAATCTGTATTTGGGGTAAAAATGGAAATGCATAACTCACTTGAATCAAATGTATGAAAGATGAAAAAAAAATTAAAAAAGTACTAAATTGGCTCATCATAACAATAAAAAAAGAGATATTACAAAATCAGGCAAAGTATAAAGTGAGTGATATGATTAGATATTTGCAACAGGGTTGATTTTGAATATATAATCTTAGGAAGAAACAAATATGTAGTCACCAATAGGATTGATATTTGAGAGCATTAGGCAACCTGAACATGGAAGTAATCCATGTTCACTTTCCATTTAGGCTTTAGTACAATAATAAGTGTGAACTTTGCATTTTGTGTCCAGAATATTACTGTGATAAAATGTATATGTAGATTAGGTGACATGAGTATTTCTTTCACCATTTCTGCGAGTAATATTTTGAAGACATATACATAAGTATTGGTTGTACAAAAAGCTGTACCCTGTGTCTATGAATATACAGATAATGCATGAATAGACCATACTGTGAATATATAGTATAGCTGGTTCCACTTTAAATAATGGATTGAATTGATATTCACAAAGGAGTGGTCTGAGGCAAAAACCTTCCTGAAATTCAGGGCAACAGAACAATAGGTAAACAAAACGCACAAAGCAGGGTTTCTCCACTGAGACTTTCCTGTTCACACTGATATCTGAGTTTTCTGAGATGCTCGCCTTTCCCTTCAGCTATCCAGTACATAGCCATATCACATAGCTTGGAGGTAGTACATATCTTGGACACAAAACAATGAGGCAATTCTGGAGAGTGTCCAGAATTCAGGATGTAAACAGAAACTTTGAAAGATAGCAGGTGTTTCCCTTCAATAAGGAAAGCTGCAGTCCATTAATAAATCAGGCAGGATGAATGTTGCGAAGCTTTCTCCTAGACAGGACACATCCATTGATGCATTTTCTTTTCTAATGTCTACAACCACGGACAGAGTGGGATACACAGACATAGAAGCACTCGCCTTGTCAAAGGACTTACTAGAAACAGTCCACGCCAATTCAAACAAACAGCCTTTCTTACATCTTCTCAGAACTTGAGAAAAAACCATACACACACCTACACCCACAAAGGCACCTCCTTTGTGGAGTGTCCTCTGAATGGTGGGCCATACTATATTCCCCCAAAATGGCCTGTTGTATCTCAAATCTGGTCTCCTTGGCCAACTCTGTGCAGTTGTCAGGAGCCAGCGGTGAACCAATACCTGCTTTCTCAGAAAGGTCTTTCTTCAGAGCTTTCCTGGCATTTGGCCATTCTCACATCTGTTGGTACTAAGAAAGACTGACTCTGTGCTTGGTAAATTGAAACAAGTGAGACCACAGGGACTGGGACTGCGACTGGCTCTGGGTGCCTCTCTTCCTGGATCCCAAGTTCAGAGAGTTCCATCACCAAGGAAGTGAAGTGAGGTCACTTCCTTCAGGAACAGAATGAGGTCACTGCCTTGGCAACCTCTTTGTCCTAACAGTAACTTCTAAGGGTCCCATGAGATGGAGTCTGTCCCTTCTTTCTGTCACACTTTCACAAGTTAGAATGGTATATCAACCATAGGCACCTGGGAAGATCTCTCCACACAGGCCTGATTTGGTCCATCTTCTCTACATTTAGAAGATAGAGGTTGATTCAGACACATCCATTCATCTTGACCAGGTTGTTTACCATAAAAGATGACTTTTCCTCTCTCAGGTCCTTCATAGCTGCCTATATCTTCTCCAGGGATCATTTCTGCATGGACCTTTGATGTTCTCAGAAGGTGGAAGATCCCCTACATTCCTGTATTGTAAGACCAACTCGGTCCCTCCTCTTTTGTAAAGTTACATTGAGGGAACAGTGTATGTTTAGGGTTAATAACATGTTTGATTTGGGTTAGGAATCTCTCTGCCCCATGAATAATGGTATTGGGAACCTGTGATATTTACAAGAATATATAGGTGAAATGTAAGTATGAAAACAGAAATCTAGGTAAGATTCGAAGTCAGAAGGGCATTGGGTCCTTGAGTGGGATTCTTAGGTTTGAATTATGTTCTGCATATATGTCTCCGACAAATTGAAATACAATGGTTTAGGACCTTATACCTTGGATGATTAATTGTCGAAGAGAACATCGAGTCAAAAAGCAATAGTCAGTAGGATTAGGAAGATAGTCATTAGGTTTAGAAATAAGAGTGAGTATAGGATTTAGACCAAAATTTCTTTAGCAATAGGGTCTCGGGTAGACATTGAATGTAAATATCAGCATATGTGAAGTGTCAGACACAATGATGAACTGGGGAATATATGTAGGAAAGCAGATATCAATAGAGATATAAGGAAATCAGGCAAAGTATAAACTGAGTGATAGGATTAGACATTTTCAACAGGCTTGATGTTGAATATATAATCTTAGAAAGAAACAAATGTGTAGTCACCAATAGGATTTACATTTGAGAGCATTAGGCAACCTGGATATGGTTGTTTTTAGTAATCCATGCTCACTTTCCATTTAGGCTTTGATACAATCATGAGTATGACCTTTGTTTTTTGTGTCCAGAATATTACTGTGATAAAAAAAGAAATATATATATATATATATATATATATATATATATATATATATATATATATATATTGATAGATAGATAGATAAGGTGACATGTTTATTTCTTCTACCATTTTTGGGAGCAATGTTTTGAAGAGGTATAAATTAGTATTGGGGGAACAAAGAGGTGTACACTGTGTCTATGAATATAGAGATAATGCATTAATAGACCATACTGTGAATAAATAGCATACCTGGTTCCAACTTTAATAATGGATTGAATTGAAATGTGAAAATGTACAGGAAATCTTATATTGATATTCACACATTCATTCCAACCACTTATACATCTAATGGTAATATTAATGTTATGGTTTATCTTGAAGAGTCTGTGGGTTTAGCTTCAAAATTGATTATGGAAATCGAAAATAATGTGTTTGGAAAGAAGTCTCATGAAAAGACCAGTAGTAACATGGAGGAATACATGTGTTCTGAAGCAGGAAGTGATTAAAAGTGAAACAAATTCCTATAAATTTCTGAACTTGTGAATGAAATATATAACCTATGATGTGCAAAAACTGAAGAAATAGTAATGTACCAGTGTTGAATTAAAATGAATGTCAAAATAGATATCATGTCCCATAGGAATATACTTGCATTGATGTTAAACTGGGTCAGTTACTGTAGAAATATTAGGATTTGTAAGCACCATTGATTGAAGTTAGTTTTCAGCACTGGGAAACAAATATGAATTTCAGGTAGATGATTATTTCTGAGAATAATCTTGTGAAAAGTTGATTATAAATCCACATACATGAACATGAATGAATTTACGGAGTGTATATAAGACAAATATATTTCATATTTTATAAAATCTGTAGAGTGTATGTATATATATATATATATATATATATATATATATAGACAAAAAAACACAAAAATTCATTAAAAAGTATCAATATATATATGCCAATCGTAATTCATCATGTAATATATATCACCCTCAGATGCAAAAATATTTATTTTACTAAACATGGGTTTATGTATAATATTGTTCTAATAGGAAGCTCACCCATAGTTTGGATTTTCAGTTCCAACAGCGTTTAGGAGGACTGATCTCTTCTTACAATTTGTTTCTGCCAAGTCAGCCAACTCATAAAAATATACGTGTGATATCAAGTAGGAATCTATATGTGCATATAAAAAGTACATGTGCTGAGTAGGCTACAGAGAAAGGGAGACAGGAATTCACATATTTGTTAACTTTAAAAACGCATGGAGAGAGCTGGGGATGTGGCTCAAGTCGTAGCGCGCTCGCCTTGCATGCATGCGGCATGGGTTCGATTCTCAGCACCACGTGCAAACAAAGATGTTGTGTCCGCCGATAACTAAAAAAATAAATATTATAGAATTCTCTCTCTCCTCTCTAACTCTCTCTTTAAAAAAAACACATGGAGGACTATTTCAATTAAAAATTGAGTAGATTTATAAAACCGACCCTTTATCATGCAAGAGGGAAGTCCAACTATACACCATGCCTCCTCTGAACTGCTTGTATTTTCATTTTTTTTGTTTATTTTTCTCCATCATATTAGGATTAGTAGTCAGAGTCTAGTAGGGTATGAGTTAGTCTCAGGGATTCAGTATTTCGAATGGAAAATTGGAAAATGGATCAATGTGTATGCAAATGTGTACTACAAAAAAATTTTCCCACTCTCATTCAGAACAATGCCTTGACATTACCTTCACCCCAAGTAAGACACAATTAGAGGAGAAGAGTTAGAAAATCTTTGAATACATATCTGAAATTGAAAATGCTTAGGGTTCACAACCTTGGAGATTGTAGAGGAGTTTCCAAAAGTAAGGGACAGTGTAGAAACTCTACAAACATGGAGATTTGCCTGCCTAAAGACGTCTCGAGAAACTGTCTCTAGGTTGGGCACTTGAAATATATGTTTTTGTGAGGATCTTTAGCTTCCTTTCCAGTGAGACCATCAAAGCTGCGTCTTCATCTCTGTGATCTGGAGGACATGGTTTATAATTTTCCAATAAACATGAAGCAGCAGTGCTGAATTCTCTCTTGTATGTAAACTGTGGCCACTGGGGGCTAAGTGTCTCCCCATATGGACTGCGAAGCCATTTTATCATCCTCCACTTTTCCTAATGTTTCTTCCTGCTGCACTCGGAGTTTGGTATTTGCTTCACGAAATACAAGGAGTTCAACTGGGACAGAGTGTTGCCGCGAGTTCTGTCACGTGTGGTGGATCAGGGTCTGCAGGAGAATGCACCAACAGGGCTTGTATACCACATAGGATGCCCCCTTGACCATAGCAACCTGATTCTGAACATTGCACTGAAACCTCTCCATATAACAAGTTGCCTTTACATATAAGGGTCTGCTGGCTGCACCATGTCAGTCACAAGCCATTTGGAAGCCAATGGCAGATCCACATGGCCCCACCTCAGATGTTTTATCACACATTTGCTCACCACTGCTCTAGGCCCACTACTCAGCAGGATCCAAATTATTGAGATCTCTGTTCTACACCATTTTCATCAAAACCAGTCAATCAAGGCACTGTCTGGTACACTCGTGATCAGCAACAGGACATCCAAATGTTCTTCATTGCCACCTGGTCATTGGAATTTCAAAAATTTCATGGTATTTATCTAGCCAATTTTCAATTATGAAGTTGGAAGCACTATGGCTTTCAAATCATTCAGGAATCATTCAATGGTGAGGAAGCTCATTTCAATGAAAAATTTGAAGAACTCTCACAGGCAAGGCTTCCCAAAGAGTGGCCTAAAAGTCACATGAATCCAGGCCCATCGAGGTCTACAATTGAGGTCCATGTGTGTTTTGACTAGCAAAAATGGCTTCCAAGTCTTTCAGAAAAAAATAATTTGATATCCTGGCTGAGATTCCCAGTGCTCTGTGGAAAGCCACCCTAGGACTAGATCTCAGTTTCCAACGGAGACTCTCATGCATGGCCTCCTAAATTCTTAACACAATTCATGGCAATACTTCTTTGATGATTGATCCAGAACTGAGTGTTTAAGGGGAATGACACCAGAGTTCAAGCCCAGGTGGATCCAGTCATCTCTTCCAACTGCCACACGAATGACTACAATTAAAACCAAAACACTTCCACATGGTCCTCACCTTCTTCCAGAGAGACACTCATCATTACCTCTGGCTGGAGTTTTTCATGTGGGACGCATCCCAAGAGAGTGTCCGAAATAATCTTCCTTGCCCCTCATTTGCCTAAAGTCAGGGTGGCATGGTCACCCTTCCTGTGAACCTGGAGTGATCCAATAGGCCTGCTTCTCCAATTTGAGGCCTACTGACTCTCAGGGATAGATTCTTTAAGTGATTTGGAGTCACAAGAAAACACAAGCACCTCTGCAGTTCTTCAAAGAACTCATTTGACCTAAAGGATCCCTATTCTCACTTGATAGAGGTCAGAATCCTAACAGAGGAAGGCAAGAGACTCATCAACAATGACAGATTTTGGCCATTTTTGTTTTGATTGCACACATGCAATCTATCTTTAGATCCATCATGTGCTGAGAATCTAAGCCACAACCTCATACAGGGCCAAGAGGCTGATTTAGACACATCCTTTTACAAGCAATTAAGCAAAGATCCACAGGTGATGCCCATTCATTTCCATTTGAAAACTGTTTTCTTCAGGCTTCACAAAGGGGTGGCCTGAGGCAAAGACCTTCCTGACATTCAGGACAACAGAACCATAGGTAAGCAAATGAACCAAAGCAGGGTTTCTCCACTGAGAATTTCCGGGTCACACTGATATCTGAGTTTTCTAAGATGTTCCCATTCTCTACAGCTATCAAGTATATGGACATGTCTCAGAGCTTGGAGGTGGTACATATCTTGGAAACAAAACCATGAGACTATTCTGGAGAGTGGCCAGAATTCAGGAAGAAAACAGGAACTTAGGAATTTAGTAGGTGTTGCCCATCCATAAGGCAAACCAAAGTCCATTCTTCAATTAGGCAGGATGAATGCTGGGAAGTTTTCTACTAGACAGGACACATCCTTTGATGCCTTCTCTTTTCTAATGTCTACAACCACGGACACAGTGGGATACTCAAGACTTAGAAACACTAGCCTTGTCAAACGACTTACTAGAAACAGTCCACTCCAACCCAAAAAAACTGCCTTTTCTATCTATTCTCAGAACATGAGAGAAAAGCACAAACTCACTGAACACCCACAAAGGCACCTCCTTAACGCAAGTAGGTCTGTGACTATCTGGACTGTCCTCTAACTGGTGGGCCATACTATGTTCCCCTGAAATGGCCTGTCCTTTCTCAGATCTGGTCTCCTTGGCCAACACTGTGAAGTTGTCAGGAGCCAGTGGTGAACCAATACCTGCTTTCTCAGGAAAGGCCCCTCTTCAGAGCTCTTCTGCCATTTGACAATCCTCATATCAGTCGGTACCAAGGAAGACTGACTCTGTCCTTGGTAAATCCAAACAAGTGAGACCACTGGGACTGGGACTGGGACTGGCTCTGGGTGCCTGGCTTCCTGCATCACAATTTCAGATTTTTTGATCACCAAGGAAGAGAGGTGAGGTCACTTTCTTTAGGAACTGAATGAGGTCACTACCTTGGCCACCACTTTGTCCTAACAGTTGCTTCGAAAGGTCCCATGAAATTGAGGCTGCCCCTACTTCCTTTGACACTTTCACAAGTTAGAATGGTATATCAACCATAGGCACCTGTAAACAGCTCTCCACACAGGCATGGTTTCATCAGTTCTCTACATTACGAAAGGAGAGGCTGATTCAGACACATCCATTCATACTGACCCTGTTGTTTGCCATGGAATATGACTTTTCCCCTCTTAGGTCCTTCATAGCTGCCTGCAACTTCTTCAGGGTATAATTTCTGCATGGTCCTTTGATGTTCTCAGCAGGTAGAAGATCCCCTACATTACTGTATTGTAAGATAAACTCTGTCTCGGCTCTTCTGTAAAGTTAGTTTGAGGGAACAATGTATGGTTAGGCTTAATAACATGTTTCATTTGAGTTAGGAATCATTCTGCTTAATGAATAATGGTATTGGGAACTTGCGATATTTACAAGAATATATTGGTGAAATATAAGTTTGAAAACAGAAATCTAGATAAGATTTGAATCCAGGAAGGGCATTGGGCTGTTGATTGGGATACTTAGCTTTGAATTATGTTCTGCACAGATGTCTCAGATAAATCAATATACAATGGCATAGGACCTTGTACCTTGGATGATTGCTTGTCGAAGAGATCATCCAGTCAAAAAGGGATAGTCTTTAGGATTAGGAAGATAGTCGGTATGTTAGAAAAAAGAGTGAGTATAGGATTTGGACCAAAAGTTCTTTAGCAATAGGGTTTCGGATAAAGAGTGAATGTAAATGTCAGCACATGTGAAGAGTCAGTCACAATGATGAACTGGGGAAAATATGTAGGAAAGCAGATATCAATAGAGACATTAGGAAATCAGGAAAATATAAAGTGAGTGATAGGATTAGTCATTTTCAACAGTGTTGAGGTTGAATATATTATCTTAAGAAGAAACAAATATGTAGTCACCAATAGGATTGATTTGAGAGCGTTAGGCAACCTGGATATGGATGTGTTTAGTAATCCATGCTCACTTTCCATTTAGGCTTTGGTGAAAGGTTAATAAAATAGGTACTTGTTACTTACTGTTTTTCTGTATGCTTAACAAAACACTGTTGAAGTCTTGAGGACTGTTTGCTAATCTTGTTTCCAGAATGTGCTGTCCCCAACTGCCAAACTGCAAATGTATACCCTCACCCGTTTGCACGCAAACCACCCACTTGCCCTGACCCATCAATAAACTTCCCTCCCTGCCCTCTCCAAGGAAAGCATATAAGCTCTGCTTAAGCTGTTCTCATTGCTCTCTGCTCTATTCAAGTGAGCTCTGAGCCCCAGAATGCTGGACCCATAATAAACCATTTACTGTTGCTTGAGACATTCCTCTGGTGGTCTCTTCCTCTGATGCTTGCCCGACCTTTACATCTGGAGGCACGAGCAAGATCCGGCAGCGGCGGATGAAAGATCCCCAAGGGGCTCTTTTCAGGGTAAGTAAGGGAACTCTTTTTGGTTTTAGGTTTCAGGTTAGGGCTTGGCAAAATGGCTATTGGTGATGAGCGTGAGCTCTCTCTGACAGAGGCTGACATACGTGTCACAGAGCCACAGGCCACGTCCCTGGGGGATGCCCCAGAGGACTCAGGAAATCGAGGAACAATAGTCTCCTTGACTCAGTGATATTTTGCTTCGGATTCAGTATTGCCAGCCCATCAGGTTTTGCCGGCTACTCAGTCCTGGCCTCAGTATTGGACGTCCATTGCCTGTCTTTATTGTCTTGTCTTGTCAGTGTAGTGTGTGATTTCTTTCACTGTTTGTGTATCTCTCATTTTGGGACAGAGCACTTCAACACCTCTCTTCCTGACCCTTGATCACTGGACCAAAGTCTGTGCAAGGCCCAGAATCTTTCTTTTTCAGTAAATTGCTGGACCTGGCAGACCCTCTGTGCCTCAGAATGACCCACATTTGGAGTTGGATAGCCCCTAGAAACATCTACTTCCCACTAATTTGAAACGTCAGAGATTTTGTCTTTCAACCGGGGCCACATAGACATCCAGATCAACAGCCATATATCTTAACTTTGCAGGACCTCTGCAAATCTCCTCCTACATGGGTGAAGCCTTTCTTTGTCTCTGCGCCCACTCCTACTCCTTCCACCATGATTCTATCTCACAAACCCTCTGCTTTTCCTCCTCCAACCTCTGTTCTCCCTGAGTCTCAAGACTCTACTGGACTCTCCTACCCTTCTTATCCGCTGCCGTCGTCCAGCAACCCCCAACAACCTCTAAGTGATTCCTTTGCTGCTGACTCAGCCTCTCCGCCATTGGAGAAAGCTAGGCCGGCCCAGCGCCCACCAGATGACTCCCCCTTGTCACACACACAGCCCCTCCTTCCCTGGAGAAAGCTGGCCTGGCTAAAAGAACTCAAAGAACTCCCTGGCGTTTTCACACCTGCCTACTTGGGATGACTGCCAACAAATCCTAGGGATTCTCTTCATGACAGAGGAACGAGAGAGAAACTTTCTGGAAGATAGAAAAAAATATCCTCGGACCAGATGGGTGACCAACACAACTTCCCAACATAATCAAAGCCGGCTTACCCTTGAACTGACCCAACTGGGACCCCGACACCTTTGAAGGTAGGGAGCATCTGTCCACTTATTGCCGGGCCCTAATAGTGGGTTTCCAACCGGCCGCTAGCCAACCAAATAATTTGGCCAAGGTAAGAGAGATTATTCAAGGGCCTGATGAATATCCCTCTATGTTTCTAGAGAGAATTATGGAGGCGTATAGGAGATATACTCCTTTTGATCTTCAGGCAGAGGATCAAAAGACATATGTCATGATGGCCTTCATTGGGCAAGCTGATCTGGATATTAAAAGAAAGTTACAATACTTAGATGGATTACAAGATATGACTTTGAGAGATTTACTCAGGGTAGCCGAGAAAGTATCCTATAAGAGAGAAACAGAGAGAACGAAAGGGAGCAAAGGGAGGATGACAGATGAAAAAGACAGATGAAGGTATTAACTAAGGTCCTGGTCACAACAATAAATAGGCCAGAAATTAAGAAACAGGGAGACAAGAAACGATACCTGGGTCCCCACCAGAGGCCACCCTTGGCCTCAGATCAATGTGCCTACTGTAAAAAAAAAGGACACTGAGCCAAAAAGTGCCCTAGAAAGAGACAGCCACGCCAGACAGCCTTTCTGACTCTGGAGGTTGACTGAGAATGTTGGGGCTCAGATCCCTTCCCCGAGCTCAGGGTAACTTTTGAAGTGAAGGGGACCCCATAAACTTTGAAGTGGATACAGCAGCAGTATACTCAGCCCTTAAGGCCCCACTGGGCCCTCTATCAAATAAAAGGTCTCTAGTTCAAAGGGCTAACAGCAGTAAATATCAGACTTAGACAACTAAGAGGACCATGGACATGGGGAAAGGAAAAATCCAACATTCCTTCCTAGTAATCCCAGAATGCCTGGCCCCATTGATGGGCAGAGATCTGCTCAGTAAGCTCCGGGCCAAAACAACTTTTAACCCCGAAGGCCCCAAAATGAAATTTCTAAATCCTTCATTAAAAACTCCTATAGTCATGGCTTTATAAATGTCAGTCAAAGATGAACATCCAATTTTCACACACCCCAAGAATGATCAAACAGGCAAGCTACCCCAGAAATGGATAACAGATTACCCAGATGCCTGGCCAAAAATTGTTGGGTTAGGACTAGCCATGAAACAACCTCCAAGAACAGTGGAGTTAAAAACCTCAGCCTCCCCAATCAATGTCAAACAACATCCTCTGAGCAAAAATGCTAAAGATGGGTTATGGCCCCATATTCAGAAATATCTGGCTTTAGGGTCCTAAGGCCCTGTCAATCGGCCTGGAACACTCCCCTGCTACCAGTAAAAAATCCAGGAACTGGGGACTATCCCCGTTCAAGACCTAAGAGAGATCAACAACAGAGTGCAGGACATTCACCCCACGGTAAATAATTTGTACAATCTGCTTATCACTCTGAACCCTGAGTAGAAATGGTATGGACATAAAGATGCTATCTTTTGCATGCCTCTGCATAAAGACAGTCAGTTTCTGTTTGCTTTTGAGTGGGTAGACCCAGAAACCGGAACGTATGGTAAACTAACATGGACTAGACTCCCACAGGGGTTCAAAAACTCCCCCACTCTCTTTGATGAAGCCCTCCACAGAGATGTCAACAACTTCAGAACTATGCACCCCGAAGTCACCCAGCTTCAATACGTGGATGACCTGCTACTGCAGCCAACACCAAGGAAAACTGTGAGTCTGGGAACCAAGCACTATTATGTAAGCTTGCTCAACTCGGGTATAGAGCTTCTTCCAAAAAACCCCAAATTTGCCAGCAAGAAGTAGTCTTCCTGGGCTATTCCCTTAGAGGTGGTAAACGTTGGCTCACTGAGCCCAGAAAACAAACGGTTGTGCAGATACCCCCCCCCAGCAGCAGACAACACAAAGAGTTTCTTGGGACTACTGGGTTTTGCAGGTTATGGATTCCTGTGTTTGTGTCCTTAACTTCTCCTTTATACCCGCTGTTAAAGGGAGATGCCCAATTCCAATGGACCCCTGAGCACCAGCAAGCTTTTGATAACATCTTACGACACTGGCACTGAACTCCTCAACTTCACTGAGCCAAGCCTGCAATTTCAGAAAGCCCTACACTACGTTAAAAATGTACATCAATTCACACACCTTGGTCCAAAGAAACTGCAGGCATTCCTGAAGGATCAAGAACAGAGTTTTCCACTAACTGACTCACAGCGAAAGGACATAACTGAACGGGTAACAAAACCCTGTCCGTTCTGTCAATAGAACAATTACCCTTCCAAGCTTCCTGTAGGAAAGCGCCTATGAGCAACCAGACCAGGAAATTCTGGGAAGTGGACTTTACTGAAATTTAGCCAGCAAGGTATGGACTTCAATATCTCCTAGTGTTTGTAGATATATTTTCAGGATGGATTGAAGCCTTCCCCACAAAAAAAAAAAGGCACAAATGGTGGTAGAAAATCCTGAAAGATATTTTTCTATGATACGGCCTACCTAAGGTAATAGGGTCTGATAATGGACCGGCGTTCATGGCCCAGGTAAGTAAGGGATTAGCCAGGATCCTGGGGATAAATTGGAAGTTACATTGTGCTTATAGACCGCAGAGCTCAGGACAGGTTAAAAAAATTAATAGAACCATTAAAGAGACCTTAACGAAATTAAGCCTAGAGAGGGCATCAAAGATTGGACTATGCTCCTGCCTTATGCACTGTTTCATGCAAGAAATACTCCCTCTGTTTCTTTGTGTAACCTCACCTCCTATAAAATTCTCTATGGGGCCCCTCCTCCAGTAAGGACCTAACCACAACTCTAAGACCTACCGATCCCTTCCACACCCCCTTGCTTGACAAACTTAAAGCTATTGAAAGAACTCAGGGATACCTGTCAAAACAGCTGGCCACTGCCTACCAACCTGGTGAAGAGGAGACTCCACATCGATATCAAAAAAGAGACTTCATCTACATAAGATGACATCAGGTGTCATCCCTGGAACCCCGCTGGACAGGACCATACCAGGTGCTAATTATAAAACCTACAGTGGTAAAGGTAGACGGAATCACTTCCTGGATCCTAATTCTCATCTCAAGCCTGTGCCCTGTCCAGACACTGGCTTGAAAGTGGAAAAGACTGGTAACCCTTTCAAATTGCATATTTGCCATGTGGATAAGGCTATAGACTCTCCCCTTGGCCACCACTAGTCCTAACCATCATCAGCCCATTCAGCAGCGATGGCTGATCACAAATCCAATTAGACAAGAAGTATGGTCTGTCTCACATACAGCCCCCTTAGGGACCTGGTGGCCAACTCTCCACCCAGATATTTGTCAGCTGGGTATACGTCTTTCCAATTGGGATATCTCTGATGAAGAGGATCCCACTAAAATTCCATTAAATTTCTCCCGTACCATAGATAATGGAAACAAACATTATGGATGTAGGAACACGCAAGCCTGATGCAGGTTGGCTAGCCTAGATTACTATGTTTGCCCGGTGGACTATCAAAGCCACAAACAACCACGGCTGTGTGGGGAAAAGCCGTCTTCTTCCGTAAGTCATGGGGATGTGAGCATACAGGGGCTGCCTGGTGGAACCCAAACTCCTCATCAAATTCAGTTCACAGCATTGGCCATATTACCAATTAGACAACCAAAACCGATGGCCCCCAGAGGGGTCTCTAGATCCTCAAATTCTGTGTGACTATTTCAACTTCGGCAAGTGATCAAAAGGATTGAAGAAAATTCCCCTATGTGTAGGCCTTTTCCCTCCTTTGCTCACATCACGAAATATGTTTCTCCAATAGATCCTTCTGCTCCAGATTCTCTGCTGTCACTCTCACATCAACAACCTGATTTCTCCCCTCCAATTACTAGATCAAAACCCCAAACCTCCTCTGGTTCTCAGACCATTGCCCCCATGCTGAGGCAGCAGGTACTGAGGTACCCTTCCACCCACTCACTCCTCTCTTCTCCTGTCAGTGCCCACACCGGGTCCCACCAGGTAATCTTACCAGCTAACCCAAAGCTCAAACCAGCTGAGGAGTGCCCTCAGACGCCTATCCAAGATGTAATGAAAATGGCCTTTAAAGTTGCTTTGTCATCACTAAAAACAGGTTACTAAGAATTTAAAGTCCCTCACAGGCTTTTTAGATACTCATTCCCGTATTCCCATCTGCTCTACCTGTTCTACTGCTCAAGTTTTGTTGCCAGGAAAATCCCAAACCCTTTTCCCATTATTCTTTTATATCTCTTTTTCCTCATTCTCAGAACCACAGAACTGCTCTCACCCCCCGCCTTCCCCATCTTCCCCTCTGTACCAGGCCCACAGAAAAATCTTAAATGGCCTTCTCCAGAAGTCTTCATCGTGGCTGACTTTAGGACTTTCAGCAACAAAGTCTTTATAAAAGAGTTCAGTGTAGATAAACTTCCTCTTTTCGTGTTGCTCTGTTATACTTGGCCACTGGCTGGAAAAATCAGCCCTTCTAAGCTAGACACCCCCTTACTAGTTTTTCACAAAATATGTGAACAAGGCCTCTGGCCTTGAGCTGAGGCTTCCAGAGATGGCTACATTTCCAAGATAAAGAAGTTACCAACTGGGCTCCATGGTAACAGCTGGCAGGGAGAAAATAAAAGAGAAGAAAAAAGCTCTCCCCCTCCCAGGTGTCCTTAATAAGTTATCTTTCCCAGAGAAGAGGAAAATAAAAACAGAACCAAAAACTGCTTTTTGTGAACTTCTGCAGACTGTGAATTTCTGAGTCTTTTCCCTTACATGTTGGGTACAAAATTCTGAAACTACCTAAACTTGGGATTCAGGGGATTAATTGATTACAACAGAAGCAATGCCCTCTATATCCGGTTGCAACCAAATAGGACTGTTTCCCTATCTTTGGTGCTATCTTAGGTGCCTTGCCTTGTCCATACCTACAACAGTATAATTCTATATACTTAAACATTGTTTATTCATAAAATTATCAACAGATGTGATTAATTATGTAATGGTGCAGATGTTTTCCCGAGTGCTCTATCATGAGGCAGGATCATTTAAATTTCAAATAGGGGGGCATACAACCCGGTTCCGCTGGCAACCTGTATCCTTCACTTTAGCCATCCTATGAAGAATAGTAGTTGCTGCAGAGAAGGGCACAGGAACCACTGCCCTAATCCATGGGACACAGCAAATGACCCAATTAGAAGCAGCAATAGACCAAAACTTAAAGATATTAAAAAACCACCATCACAGCTTTACAAGAATCTTTAACCTCTCTCTCTGAAGTTGTTTTACAGAACAGGCCAGGGTTCGACCTCCTCTTCATGAGAGAAGGGGCCTTTGTCCTGCATTGAGGGAAGAATGTTGTTATTATGCCTACCATACTGGAGTTGTAAAAGAATCTATGATTAAATTAAGAAGACGCATTGAAGAGCATCAACAAGAGAGAGAGGCCCAAAAAGGGTGGTTTGAGTCTTGGTTCACAGAGTCCCCCTGGGTAACTATGCTTTTATCAGCCCTGGCCGGTCCATTAATAATCCTCACATTATTGCTAACTGTAGGACCCTGTTTGCTCAACCGTGTAGTTTCCTTTCTCCAAGCTCAAATTGGACAAGTTAAACTTATGGTAATCAGAAATCAATATACCACACTAGCAAACATAAAATGTGACATCCTCAATGATCACTATTATGATTTAATGTAACCAAAAGAAAGTGGGGAATGAAAGGTAAATAAAATAGGTAATTGTCACTTCCAGTTTTACGGTATGCTTAACAAAACACTGTTGATATCTTGAGAACTGTTCGCTAATCTTGTTCCCTGAATGTTCTGTACCAACTGCAAAACTGCAGAATGTACTCCCTCACCCATTTGCACGCAAACTGCCCACTCGCGCTGACCCATCAATAATCTTCCCTCCCTGCCCTCTCCAAGGAAAGTATATAAGCTCTGCTTAAGCTGTTCTCAGGGCTCTCTGCTCTATTCAAGGGAGCTCTGAGCCCCAGCATGTTGGACCCCCATAAACTTTTGGCTGTTGCATTAGACAGTCCCTGGTAGTCTCTTCCTCCGATGCTCGCCTGACATTTACATTGGTAAAATAATAAGTGTGACCATTGCTTCTGTGTCGAAATGTACAAATTATTATTGGGGGTACAAATAGGTGTACCCTGTGATATGAATATAGAGATAATGCATGAATAGACAATACTGTGAATAAATAATATAATGGATTCCAAATTTAATAATGGATTCAATTGATATCTGAAAATATAAAGGAAATCTTATATTGATATACATACATTCATTCCAACCAGTAAAACATCTAAACGTTATATTAGGATTATGATTTATCATGAAGAGTGTGTGAGTTTTCCTTCAAAATTGATTATGGAAGTTGAAAATAATGTGTTTGGAAAGAAGTCTCATGAAAAGACCAGACAAGAAACCTGGAGGAATCCATGTGTTCTGAAGCAGGAAGTTATTGAAAGTGAAACAAATGCCTATAAGTTTGCTAACTTGTGGATGAAATATATATCTTATGATGTGCATAAATTGAAGAAATAGTAATGTAGCAGTGTTGAATAAAAATGAATGTCAAAATACACATCATGTCCCATAGTAATCTACTTGCATTGATGTTAAACTGGGTCAGTTACTGTACAAATTTAGTATTTGTATGCAACGTTAACTAAAGTTAGTTTTCAGTACTGGTAACAAATATGTATTTCAGGTGGATGAATATTTCTGAGAATAATCTTGTGAATACGTGATTATAAATCCATACACATGAACATGAATGAATTTAGGTAGTGTATATAAGACACATATATTTCATATTTTGAAAAATCTGGAGAGTATATATATACAAAAAACACACATGCAGAGACATTAAATTACCAATATATATGCCAATCGAAATTTATCATGAAATATATATCATCCAGAGATGCAAAAATATTTCTTTTACTGAACATGGATTTATGTTTAATGTTGTTCAACTAGGAAGCTCACCCATAGGTTGAATTTTAAGATCCAACAGGGTTTAGGAGGAGTGATCTCTTCTCATAATTTGTATCTGCCAAGTCAGCCACCTCACAAGAATGTACATGTGATACCAGGTAGGATTCTATATGTGCATTTAAAAATACATGTTCTGAATAGGCTACAGGGAAAGAGAGACAGGAATTTATATATTTATTAACTTTAAAAACACAAGGAGAACTATTTCAATTAAAAATTAACTAGATTTATAACACCTACCCTTCATAATGCAAATGGCAAGTCCAAATATACACCATGCCTCCTTTGAACTGCTTGTATTTCTATTCTGTTTGGGTTAGTTTTCTCCATCATATTAGGATTAGCAGTCAGAGTCTAGTAGTTTATGAGTTAGTGTCAGGGATTAAGTATTTTGAATGGAAAACTGGAAAATGAATCCAATGTGTATGCATATATGTGCTACACAAAAATCTTCCCACTCTCATCCACAACAATGCCTTGACATCAACTTCGCCCCAAGTAAGACACAATTAGAGGAGAAGAGTTAGAAAATCTGTGAATGCATATGTGGAATGGAATATACTCAGGATTTCACAAACTTGGAAGTGGTAGAGCAGTTTCCAAAAGTAAGGCACATGGTAAACACTCCACAAACATGGAGTTCTGCTGGCCTAAAGACTTCTTGATAAACTGCCTCTGAGGTTGGGCACTTGAAATATATGTTGTTGTCAGTAGCTTTAGCTTACTTTCTAGTGAGACCATCAAAGCTGGGTCTGCATCTATGTGACCTGGAGGACATTGTTTCTAATTTTCCAATTAACATGAGGCAGCAGTGCGAATACTCTCTTTGTAGTTAAACTATGGCCACTGGGAGCTAAGTGGCTCACCGTGTGAACTGTGAAGCCATTTGGTCCTCCTCCACTTTTCTTGGTGGTTCTTGCTGCTGCACTGGGACTTTGGTATTTTCTTCATGAAATACAAGGAGATCAACTGGGACACAGTGCTGGAGGGAGTTCTGTCACGTGTGGAGGTCATGGTCTGCATGTGAATGCACCAACCAGGATTCTATCCCACATGGGTTGCCCCTTTGTCCATAGCAACCTGATTCTGAACATTGCCTTGAAATCTCCCTATACAAAAAGATGCCTTTACATGGAAGGTTCTGCTGGCTGTACCATGTCATTCACAAGCCATTTGGAAGCCAGTGGCAGATCCACATGGCCCCACCACACATTTTATCACACACCTTCACACCACTGCTCTAGGCCCACTAATTTGCAGGCTCCAACTTACTGGCATCTCTGTTCTACACAATTTTCAAGAAACCTAGTCAGTCAAGGCACTGTCTGATACACTCATGATTAGCAATAGGACATCCAAAGATTCTCCAGTGCCACCTGGTCATGGGAATTCCAAAAATTTCATGGTGTTTATCTAGCCATTTTTTTGAGGATGAAGTTGGAGGAACTGTGGTTTTCAAAAACCATTAAATGTTGAGGAAGCTCATTTCAATGAAACTCTGGAGAACTCTCATAGGCAAGGCTTCCCAAAGAGTTGTCAAAAGGTCACATGAAGCCAGTCCAATTGAAGTCTACAATGTGAGGTACATGTGTGTTTTGACTCTCAGCTATGGCTGCCAAGACTTTAAGAAGAAAATCATGGATTATCTTGGCTGAGATTCCCAGTGCTCTGTGGCCTTGATCTAAGTTTATAAGGGCTACTCTCATGCGTGGGCTCCTAAAATCCCAACAAAGCTCATGGCAATACTTCTCTGAGGTCAGTTTCAGAATTCAGTCTCTATAGGGATTCACACTAGAGTTCAAGCCCAGGTGGACCCAGTGATTTCTTCCAATCGCCACACAAATGACCAACATTTAAACGAAAACACTCCCATATGGCCCTCATCTTTTCCACATAGACACTCATCATAACCTCTAGCTGGAGGTTTCTATGAGGGGCGCTGGACAAGACAGTGTCCAAAATAAGCTCCCTTGCCCGTCATTTGCCTAAAGTCAGGGTGGCCTGGGAACCCTTCCTCTGAACCAGGAGTGATCAAATAGGCCTACCATTATTACTGTTCCACTTCTCCAATTTGAGGCCTACTGACTGTGGGGTTTAGATTCTTCATGTGGATTGGGGTCATGAGAAAACCCAAGCACCAATGGGCTAGACTCTGAAGGGCTTTGAAAAACTCATTTGACCCAAAGGATTCCTATTCTCACCTTATGGAGGTCAGGAAACTTACAGAGGAAGGCGAGAGACTTCATCCATAATGAGTACTCTTTTGGCCATTTTGGTTTTGGATGCACACATGGCATCTTTCTTTAGATCCATCAGGTGCTGAGAATCTAAGCCACAGCCTCACACAGGGCCAACAGGCTGATTCAGACACATCCCTTTCGAAATCAATTACTCAAAAAGGGACAGGTGATGCCCATTCATTTACATTAGAGAACTGTTTTATTCAGGCTTCACAACGGGGTGGCCTTAGGCAAAGACCTTCCTGACATTCAGTGCTATAGAACAATAGGTAAGCAAAAGTCCCAAAGCAGGGTTTCTCCACTGAGACTTTCCTGGTAACATTGATATCTGAGTTTTCTGAGATTCTCGCCATTCCCTTCAGCTATCCAGTACATGGCCAAGTCACAGAGCTTGGAGGTGGTACCTATCTTGGTCACAAAATCATGAGCCTATTCTGGAGAGTGGCCAGAATTCAGGAAGAAAACAGGAACTTAGGAAGATTTCAGGTCTTGCCCACAAATAAGGCAACCCTCTGTCCTTTTATAAATTGGGCAGCGTGAATGTTGGGAAGCTTTCTCCTAGACAGGACACATCCATTGATGCATTTTCTTTTGTAATGTCTACACCCACGGACAAAGTGGGATACACAGACATAGAAACACTTGCCTTGTCAAATGACTTAATAGAAACAGTCCACTCCAAACCAAACAAACCAACTTTCCTACCTATTCTCAGAACATGAGACAAAACCACAAACCCACACTCATTCCCACAAATGCACCTCCTTCCCCCAAGAAGGTCTGTTACTAACCGGAGTGTCCTCTGCCTGGTGAGCCATTCTTTGTTCACCCGAAATGGCCTGTCTGTTCTCAAATCTGGACTCCTTGGCCCACTCTGTGAAGTTGTCAGGAGCCAGCTTTGAGCCGCCACTACCTGCATTCTCACTGAAGACACCTCTTCAGATTTTTTCTGGCATTTGACCATCTTCACATCTGTAAGTACCAAGAAAGACTGACTCTTTCCATGATAAATCCAAAAAAGTGAGATCTCTGTGACTGTTACTGGGCCTGACCCTGGGTGCCTGGTTTCCGGGATCCCAAGTTCAGAGAGTTCCATCACAAAGAAGTGAGGTAGGTCACTTCCTTCATGAACTGAATGAGCTCACAGCCTTGGAAAACACTTTGTCCTAACAGTTTCTTCCTAAGGTCCCATGAGATGGAGGCTGCCCCTACTTCCTGTGACACTTTCACAAGTTAGAATGGTATATCAACAATAGGTACTGGGAGAGAGATCTCCACACAGGGTTGGTTTGGTCCATTTTGTCTACATTAAAATGTGAGAGGCTTATTCAGACACATCTCTTCATCCTGACCAGGTTGTTTGCCATGGAAAATGACTTTTGCTCTCTCAGGTCCTTCATAGCATTCTATATCTTCTTCAGGAATAATTTCTGCATGGATCTTTGAGATTCTCAGCAGGTGGAACATCCCCTATATTCCTGGATTGTAAGACCAACTCTATCCCTGCACTGCTGTAAAGTTAGATTGAGGGAACAGTGTATGGTTAATGTTAATATCATGTTCTATTTGCGTTAGGAATCATTCTGCTGGATGAATAACGGTATTGGGAACCTGAGATATTTACAAGAATATATAGGTGAAATATAAGTATGGAAACAGAAATCTAGGGAAGACTTGAAGCCAAGTAGGACTTTGGGCCCTTGAGTAGCATACTTTGCTTTGAATTATATTCTGCACAGATGTCTCAGATAAATTGATATACAAAGAAATAGGATCGTATACACTAGATGATTGAATAACATACAGAATATCCAATAAAAAAGGGATAGTCTGTAGGATTAGCAAGATAGTCAGTAGGTTTAGAAAGAAGAATGAGTATAGGATTTGTACCAAATGTTCTTTACAAATAAGGTTTCGGGTAGAGAGTGAATGTAAATGTCAGCACATGTAAAGAGTCAGTCACAATGACGAATTGGGGAAAATATGTAGGAAAGCAGATATAAATAGAGACATTAGGAAGTCAGTAAAAGTATGAAGTGTGTAATTTGTTTAGACATTTTCAACGGTTTGAGTCTGAATATATAACCTTAGGCAGAAACTAATATGTTGTCACAAATTGGATTGACTTTTGAGAGCATTAGGTAACCAGGACATGGATGTTTTTATTAATCCATGCTCACTTTTTATTTAGGCTTTGGTAAAATCATAAGTGTGACCTTTGCATTTTGTGTCCAGAATATTATTGTGATAAAATGTATATGTAGATCAGGTGACTTGAGTATTTCTTCCACCATTTCTGTAGCAATATTTTGTAGATGTATAAATTACTATTGAGGGTACAAATAGGTATACCCTGTGTCTATGAATATGCAGATAATGCATGAATAAACCATACTGTGTGTAAATAATATAACTTGCTCTACTTTAAATAATGGATTGAGTTGATATCTGAAAATATAAAAGAAATCTCATATTGATATACAATCATTCACTGCAACCAGTTATACATCTAATGGTAATATTATGGTTGTGGTTTATCCTTAAAGGTGTGTGAGTTTTGTTTCAAAAGTGATTATGGAAATCAACAATAATGTGTTTGGAAAGAAGTCTCATGAAAAGAATAGTCAAGAAACCTGTAAGAATACATGTGTTCTCAAGAAGGAAGTGATTGAACATTATATATCATAGTATATATAATGTGCATAAACTGCAGAAATAGTAATGTACCAATGTTGAATAAAAATGAACATCAAAATACACATCATGTCCCATAGGAATCTAATTGCATTGATGTTAATCTGGGTCAGTTACTGTAGAAATATTAGGATTTTTATCCACCATTCACTGAAGTTACTTTTCAGTACTAGGAAAAAAGTATGTATTTAAGTTGGATGAATATTTCTGAGAATAATCTTGTGAAAATTTGATTATAAATCCACATAAATCACAAAACATTATAAACACAAAAGTCACATGGACATTAAAATCTAGCAATATATATGCCAATTTAAATCCATCTTGAAATATATATCATCCACTGATCCAAAACTATTTATTTAATGAACTTGTATTTATGTATAATGTTGTTCAGCTAGGAAGCTCCCCCATAGATTGAATTTTCTGTTCCAAATCAGTGTTTAGGAGGAGTGATCTCCTAAATGTGTATGCAAATATGTGCTACACAAAAATCTTCCCACTCTCATCCAGAACAATGCCTTGATATTACCTTCACCCCAAGTAAGACACAGTTGGAGGACATGAGTTAGAAAATCTGTGAATACATATCTGGAATGTAAAATGGTCAGGAGTTCACAACCTTGCAGGTTGTAGAGGAGTTTCCAAAAGTAAAGGACAGGCTTGATAGACCCAACCTGATCTTTTATTAGAATTGGGAGCCATCTTGCCAGAAAGCCATGAAAAGATAATTTGGGCTTTACTATAAATTACTGCAAATTCTGAACCTGCTTGGAATGCCTGTCCGTGCCTTGAACTCATCCATGCCTGGCTCTCTGACCAGATAACAGTGCTCTCTGAAACATTAGTGACACCTAATAAATATTGGCCTTCCCAGGCCAGACAACGACCCTCTCTGAGTCTCTAATGGTCCTCATAATTTCTGATGTTGGGGCCAGCAAAAAAAATGTAAACTACCATCAGTGTGATGCTTTCAAAGTTCTGTTATCTGTAACCCCCTTTTTGTGTAACTTTCTGGGCTATATAGCTGGGCTGTAGGAAAGGTGGTGTTGCTGTCTTGTTCCCGCCATTTTTGGAGGGAGAGGCAGCCTGGCCAGTTTTAATAATAAGCCTGCCTTAATTTGATTTTAATTGGAGTCACTGGTCTTTTCTTGCATCCTATTCCAACATTTTGGAGTTCCCCAGTGAGATGACCCTGCCCGACCAGATCACAAGACCAGACTGCTGAAAATTCTGAAGCTGGCCTTCCCTCCAGGGCTACGGGCTGGGGAGCCACTCTAGGGGGTGCACAACTTGAGATGTTCCAAGGCCTTGGAGTGAGCCCTCGGTCTGGGGAGCACTGCAGTGAACCACCGCACTGAAACTATTAGCAAGTACCTGGTGGAGGAGGCCTCCATAGGTAAGTGGCACCTTGATAACATCTTATATCTGGTTAAGGGAGATCTCTTCTAATGACAGAGAGGTGGCCTGGGGAGGCTCACATTCACTCCTGTCCAGGATAGTAATGAGAATCGTTCTGTCCTCTGTTCCGTTCTGTAGGGAATTCCTCTGGAAGGTTAGAGAGGTGCCGAGGGACACGCATGCGCTCCTACCCCAGAGCTTTAGCAAGACGTTGAATTGCTCATCTGTTTTTCTGTTTTGGCACCGGGATTCTGTTTTTTTTTTTTTTTTTTTTTTTTTTTGTGTGTGTGTTTTGTTCTGTGTTCTATATGTTTTTTGTTTGTTTGTTTTTGTGCGTTTTGTTTTGTGATTTCTGTGATAAAATCTTAAGGATATTGAACGTGAAAATGGGTAACAAAGCAAGTAAGCCTGACACCCCTTTGGACTGTGTTTTAAGGAACTGTGATGAACTTTACCACCATTTGTTAAGCAGAATGAGAGAAGGCCCTAGCTGGCTGCCTGGAGCACACCCAGTGCAGATGGTAATGCCTGCTGGGGAATGAAGAACTGAGTATCTCCCAGTATCTGCCGAAGCCCTGTTGCTTCAGGGAATTCCCTCCTTCGTTCCCTGCACTGCAAGGATAATGCCACCTCTGTCTTCTTAAAAAAAAGAGAAAAAAAAAAGGGGACACTAAATGCAGTAAAGTCGCCATGGAGACACTTTATTTTATATTTCAGGTAGCTCCTCTGTGAAAACATTTGGTCCCCTTGTGGGGACATCTGTGGTGCCACTGGAGAAGGAGATTTTTCTCTTATTTGCTCTGTTTTAAAGGGTTCTGTCTGTCAGCCATTGTCTGGAGTTCATTTCTGTCTGTCTTGTGCCTTTTTTCTAGCCCTTTAAGACATGTGCAATAATGTGTTAATATTATAAATTGTTTCTTGGAAATGATCTTAGCTGAATGTGTGTCTAAATGATGATGTTTCATTGTACCAATCTGGTATCTGAATGGGTTTTTGAAGCATTCCACAATCTTGCAGTTAAAAGTCGGGTTTAGGTATTTGTTTAGTTCATGGTTTCAGATAATTCATGCCAGAGAACTTAAATACTTAGGATGGAAAATAAAGAACTCTACTTCCAAGTTGGCAAGTAACTTCCCAATCATTCAGTCTTTTTTTCACCAATTTTAAATTAGGTAGCCTGGGAAAATGTCACTGTGTGTACCAGTGCATTAATTTGGACAAGGATACTAAATCATAGTATGATATCTGTTGACAAAACAACTTGTAAAGATATAAAATTTTGTGAATTGTATCTTAAACTTGTATCATAATTTTCAACATCCTAACAAGAAAATTATGGTTAAAATACCTTAGGCCTAAGGTTTCTGCTCAGAATAGCCTTTTTTCCTTCTTCTTCCAGACCTCAGCCAGGACTTATTTTGAAATGCAAATGAAAGAAGCCTGTAAGCTTAGTAGGAGACTTATTTGAGGCCTAAGGGAAAAAAAAGGTAAATTGTATGGTATTTACCAATTACTGGCCAGTCATTTTTCTAGGACTCATAATTTTTTCCTTAGGTTCTTTATTTATTTTTTGAGCTCATGATTTTGCTCCTACAGACCTAGGTTAATGTTTTTCTGATCAGTAATATCTTTGACCATCTGTGGAATTTTTAAATCATTGCAATGGAGATTTCACCTGTGAAAAGCTACAAGGCCTTCACTTTTATTATGTGTGCACAATTTGTTATGTGTTGTATGTCTATATATATATATATATATATATATATATATATATATATATATCCATATATCATATATATGATACACAAATTAACTTATATAAGGAGCACTCATATTAAAAAGAACTCATAAAAACAATTTTAAAAAGTGGATCCAAAGATCTTTAATTCACGTGATTTAAATGTTTCATTTTAAATTGGGTAAACAGATAAATATAAATGTCTTTAAATTTAAGCTTACAAGTTTTTCTAGGTGTTCAAAAATCTAATAAACTATTAATGTCTACAAAAGGTCTAATATGCCTTTGTTCCAGGACTTTTCTTTCAATCAAATAAATGGTTTACAGTGTTCAAAAAATTTGTCTAATATTTTGATAAATAAGTAAAGTAAATTTGATATGGGATTACTCATTCATGAGTACTTTTGTTTGATATCTGATTGATATACTAAGGTCTGTATAAGTTTGTACTAAAGTCTGTATAAGATTGTAAAAATCAGTCATGTGTAAAAGAGACAAAAATTTCTTAAACATAAGTTTACCCATAACATTAAGTTTATTAAGATTTAAATTTTCTAGAGCAAGCAACCATAAAAATTAAACAAATGTTTAAATAAGAACTGTTATTTTAGAGCACTGTACTGCCATTTCTTTAAAAGCTAAACTTGGTTAATGTAGAAACTTCAATGCAATTGTGATGCTATTAATGTGCTCATATTTTCCAGTTATACAACTCTATAAGGTAGAAACTTTAAAAGAGCATTATATCAAGCACGTGTTCTGAAGTTGTATGGTAAATAAAATATATATTGGGGATTTATTTACCTGTTATCAATAATATATGTAAAGTTTTATGTTACTTTTTACATTGTGGAACAATTTAAATGTATTTTTAAGTTAATGAGACCCTAATCTATGTAAAGGTTAAAATCTTTCAGCCGTACTTTAATTCATGTTTTAAATGTGATATCATATTGTGTGAGCTAATGTTCATGTGACCTCAAACAATTTATGTAAACTTTGTAAAATGATATTTAAAAAAAAGATCAGCTTGAGAACTAAAGCATTTAAGATTTATAAGGAGCCCTGCTTACCTGAGATAAGACTCTTTGTCCCATCTTACTACATGTGAGAATGACTACGAAAGCAGTAGGTCAGATTTTATTTCATTTAAAGTTATGTTCAATTTTTTTTTTCTGTCAAGATTACTAGGATCTCAAAAAGGTGATATAAAATATAACTCACCAAAAAATTCAGGGTAGCTATTACATGAACTAAGTATTTTTACTCTTGTTAAAAAATTTTATTTTTTAATTTCTTTTTAAGTGATCTAAAGATTCCCTGTTGGTGTTTTACAGAAGTGTTGCTTTAAGAACACAACATGGGTTAATTTAAGAAAATAAGTCATCAACTACAAGACAGACAGAATAATAAGATCCCAATTAATAAAATATAAATAATTATAAACTTATAGACATTAAAGTGCAGTACTCTTAATATATGGCTGTTAAAATTTATTTGCTGGTTGTTTCAGATTAGGATTGAAAATTAAAGTTAAATGAAAAGGGCCAAAAAAAACCAATATTTGACTCTTGCCCTTTGAGTCAGTCTGAATCCAGGGAACAGGGGACTTCTCTATGAGCTTTGCAACTCTGGGCCACATAACCTCCCGATCAGGGAGATTAATGAGACCACTGGAGAACAGAAAGCCAATCAGTGCATTTGCTACAAAGAGGAGAGTCATCAGGAAAGGGAGACATCCCTGATGCTTCTGAGGGAAGCCACATGGTCAAGCAAGACCTGAACCCACCTAGCTCAAATTGCACTAGCAGAACTGAGAAGCTGCTCTCAAGTTTCCCAAGGAATGACTCCCATAAAAGCTCAGCTGACTGCTAACAATAGATAGAAACAAAAGTCATTTGACTGCTTCATCTTAAACACTTAGCAAAGACAGTTAAAACCAAAATACAGCCATTCCTGGGCATTTTAAATAATAATAATAATAATAATAATAATAATAATAATAATATTTTAAGGTATACACTTTATGTTAGCCTCCCAAAATAAGTAAAACTGTTGGCTACAAAGACTATCAAGAGGAGCTGCCAGAGGCAGAAGTTTTTAGTTTAAGGCCTACAGATATTCCTAACCTACAGGTAGGCTTGGTGTTTGCTAGTACGATTATCCAGCCCTGAGTAACAGAATTAAATGTTTCTCTATTAGACACAGAGGTCATACTACTGAAAGGATTTTGCAAAATCAGATGACATTAAATTATTAAACTGTATATTATGGGGAGGGACAACTGTAACACTTAAAGTTAAATATTAAGTTGACAGTCCTGATAATTGGGGATATTAAAGACTGGTGAGGGTACTTCATACAGTGACATGATCCAGCTACTGCAACATTTATTCAATACTCATGTTTTTTGTTTCTCTCATAGAAGAACCCATCCCCAGATGACTTTACAACCTGTTCTTCCTCAACAAGACTTCAAAAAGAACTGACTTCTAAAAGGCAACTCATATTCCTCAACTAACTTCAAAAAGGCAACTCATGTCTCTCACGCCATGCACACTCATGTCACCCTCTCTCAGCTGAGAAGAAGGCAAAATGAGAGACGACTCTCCACTTACACCAATGGAGCCCAAAATAAATAGACTATCAATATAAGTAATTAATTAAGTCAGGTAATATCAGGGAGACTGGTTTTCGGTGAGTTCTAAAAATTTGGAGTCTGTTAACTGAGGGATTAAAATTTCCTCAGTGCTTTTCCACTAACCTATCAAGGATTACAAAGGGACACATAAGAAAAGGGGGGAATGATAGACCCAACCTTATCTTTTATTAAAATTGGGAGCCATCTTGCAACAAAACCATGAAAAAATCATTTTGGCTTTACTGTAAATTACTGCAAATTCTGAACCTGATGGAATGACTGCCCGTGCCTTAAACTCACCCATGCATGGCTCTCTGACCAGATAGCAGCCCTCTCTGAAACTTTGTCACACCTCATAAATATTGGCCTTCTGTGGCCAGACAATGACCCTCTCTGAGGCTCTAATGGTCCTCATAAATTTTGATGTTGGGGCTAGCAAAAAAAAAAAAAATGTAAACTCCCATTAGTGTGATGCTTGTCAGAGTTCTGTTATCTGTTACCCCATTTTTGTGTAACTTTCTGTGCTGCAAACCTGGGCTGTAGTAAAGGTGGGGTTGCTCTCTTGCTCCCGCAATCTTTGGAGGGAGAGGCAGCCCAGCCAGTGGAAATAATAAGCTTACTTTAATTTGATTTTAACTGGAGTCAGTGTTCTTTTCTTACATCCTGGTCTAAGAGGTAAACACTCCACAAACATAGAGCTCTGCCGGCCTAAAGACTTCTTGAGAAACTGCCTCTGAGGTTGGGTACTTTAAATATATTTTGTTGTCAGAAGGTTTAGCTTCTTTTTTATTGAGACCATCAAAGCTGGGTCTGCATCTATGTGAATGGAGAGCATGGTTTCTTATTTTCCAATGAACATGAGGCAGCAGTGCTGAATTCTCTCTTGGTAGGTAAACTGTGGCCACTGGGGGCTAAGTGTCTCCCCGTGTGGACTGTGAAGCCATTTGATCATCCTCCATTTTTGTGGTGTTTCTTGGTGCTGCACTGGGAGTTTGGTATTTGCTTCACGAAATACAAGGAGTTCAACTGGGACACAGTGCTGGAGGGAGTTCTTTCACGTGTGGTGGGTCAGGAACTGCAGGAGAATGCACCAACCAGGCTTCTATTTCACACAGCTTTTTCCTTGACCATACCAACCTGATTCTGAACATTGCCTTGAAACCTCTCCATATAATAAGATGCCTTTACATGTAAGGTTCTGCTGGATGCACCATGGCAGCCAAAATGCATTTGGAAGTCAATTGGAAATCCACATGGCCCCACCTCAGATATTTTATCACACACCTGCACACCACTGCTCTGGGCCCACTACTCAGCATTCTCAACTTACTGGCATCTCTGTTCTTCACCATTATCATGAAATCCAGTCAATCAAGGCACTGTCTGGTACACTCATGATCAGCAACAGGAGATCCAAAGGTTCTCCAGTGCCACCTGGTCATGGGAGTTTCAAAAATTTCAGGGTATTTATCTAGCCACTTTTCAAGGATGAAGTTGGAGAAACTGTGGGTTTCAATTCATTCAGGAACCATTTAATGTTGAGGAACCTCATTTCAATGAATGCTCTGGAGAACTCTCAAAGGCAAGGCTTCCCAAAGAGTAGCCAAATAGTCACATGAAGCCCAGCCCATTGAGGTCTACAATGTGAGGTCCATGTGTGTTTTGACTCTCAACTATGCCTGTCAAGTCTTTCATAATAAAATCATGTGATATCCTGGCTGAGATTCCAAGTGATCAGTCGAAAGCCACCCTTGGCCTAGATTTCAGTTTCCAATGGCGACTCTCATGCGTGGCCTTCTAAAATCGCAACACAATTCATGACAATACTTCTCTGAGGTCAGTTCCAGAACTCAGTCTCTAAGGTGAATCATACCAAAGTTCTAGCCCTGGTGGATCCAGTCATTTCTTCCAACCACTACACAAATGAACACAATTAAAACCAAAACACTCCCACATGGTCCTCACCTTCTTCCATATAGACACTCATTATAACCTCTGGCTGGAGGTTTCCATGAGGGGCGCAGCACAAGACAGTATCCAAAACAAGCTTCCTTATCCCTTATTTGCTTAAAGTCAGCTGGGCCTGGACACCATTCCTGTGAACCAGGAGTGATAAAATAAGCCTGGCCTTAATACTGCTCTGCTTCTCCAATTTGAGGCCTACTGACTGTCAGGTATAGATTCTTAATGTGATTTAAAGTAATGAAAAAACCCAAGTTCATATGGGCTAGCCTCTGCAGGGCTTTGAAGAACTCATTTGACCCAAAGGATCCCTAGTCTCATTTGATGGAGATCAGAAACCTATCAGAGTAAGGCAAGATACTTCATACACAATTACTGATATTTTTGCCATTTTGGTTTTGGAAGCACACATGGGATCTTTCTTTAGTTCCATCAGGTGCTGAGAATCTAAGCCACTGCCTCACACAGGGCCAAGTGGCTGATTCAGACACATCCCTTTCCAAAGCAATTAAGCAAAGATACACAGGTGATGCCCATTCATTTCCATTTGAAAACAGTTTTCTTCAGGCTTCACAAATTGGTGGCCTGAGGCAGAGACCTTCCTGACTCTCAGAGCAACAGAAAAATAGGTAAGCAAAAGGCCCAAAGCAGGGTTTCTCTACTGAGACTTTCTTTGTCACACTGATATCTGAGTTTTCTGAGATGCTTGCTATTCCCTTCAGCTATCCAGTATATGGCAATGTCACAGAGCTTGGAGGTGGTACATATCTTGGACACAAAACCATGAGCCTACTCTGGAGAGTGGCCAGAATTCAGGAAGAAAACAGGAACTTCGGAAGATAGTAGGTGTTGCCCGTCCCTAAAGCAACCTGCAGTCCACTCATAAATTGGGCAGGATGAATGTTGGCAAGCTTTCTACTAGACAGGACACATCCATTGATGCATTATCTTTTATAATGTCTACAACCACGGACACAGTGGGATACACAGGCATACAAACAATCACCTTGTCAAATGACTTACTATAAACAGTCCACTCTAAAGCAAACAAACCGCCTTTCTTACCTATTCTCAGAACATGAGACATAACCACAAAATCACAATCACACCCACAACGACACCTCCTTTATTCAAGTAGGTCTGTGACTAATTGGAATGTACTCTGAATGATGGGCCATACTATTTTTCCTTGAAATGGCCTGTCCTTCTCAGATCTGGTCACCTTGGCCAACACTGTGAAGTTTTCAGGAGCCAGTGGTGAGCCACTACCTGCTTTCTCATGAAATTCCCCTTTTTAGAGCTCTCTTGGCATTTGGCAATCCTCACATCAGTAGGTACCAAGGAAGACTTACTCTGTCCTTGGTTATTCCAAACAACTGAGCCCACTGGGCAAGAAACTGGGACTGACTCTGGGTGCCTGGCTTCCTGGATCCCAAGTTCAGAGAGATCCGTCATCAAGGAAGAGAGGTAGGTCACCTCATTCAGGAACTGAATGAGGTTACTGCCGTGGCAACCACTTTGTCCTAACAATTGCTTTCAAGGGTCCCATGAGATGGTGGCTGCCCCTACCTCCTGTGACACTTTCACAAGTTAGAATGGTATATCAACCATTGGCACCTGGGAACAGCTCTCCACACAGGCCTGGTTTGGTCCATCTTCTCGACATTAAGAAGAGAGAAGCTGTTTCAGACACAACCCTTCATCCTGACCAGGTTGTTTGCCATGGAGGATGAATTTTGCTCTCTTAGGTCCTCCATAGCTGCTTACAACTTCTCCAGGAATCATTTCTGCATGGACCTTTGAGTTTCTCAGCATGTGGAAGATCCCCTATATTCCTGTATTGTAAGAACAACTCTATCCCTGCTCTTCTGTAAAGTTAAATTGACTGAACTGTGTATGGTTAGGTTAACTAACAGGTTCGATTTGGATTAGGAATCTTTTTGCGGGATGAATAATGGTATTGGGAAACTGCGATATTTACAAGAATATATAGGTGAATTATAAGTATGAAAACAGAAATCTAGCTAAGATTTGAAGCCCAAAAGGGCATTGGGCCCTTGACTGGGATACGTAGCTTTGAATTATGTTCTGCACTGATGTGTCAGGTAAATCGATATACAATGGCTTAGGTCCTTGTACCATGGATGATTAAATGTAGAAGAGAACTTCCAGTCAAAAGGGATAGTTGGTAGGATTCGGAAGATTCTCGGTAGGTTTAGAAAGAAGAGTGAGTATAGGATTTGGACCAAATGTTGTTTAGCAATAGGGTTTCTGGTAGACAGTGAATGTTAATGTCAGCACAAGTGAAGAGACAGTCACAATGATGAACTGGGGAAAATAGTTAGGAAAGCTGATATCAATAGAGACATTACGAAATCAGGCAAAGTATAAAGTGAGTGATAGGATTAGATATTTTCAACAGGGTTGAGTTTGAATATATAATCTTAGAAAGAAACAAATGTGTAGTGACCAATAGGATTGACATTTGACAGCATTAGGCAACCTGGACATGGATGTTTAGTAATCCATGCTCACTTTTCATTTAGTCTTTGCTACAATCTTAAGTGTGACCTTTGCTTTTTTTGTCCAGAATATTACTGTGATAAAACGTATATGTAGATCAGGTGACATGACTATTTTTCCACCATTTCTGGCAGCAACATATTCAAGACGTATAAATTAGTAATGGGGGTAAAAAGAGGTGTACCCTTTGTCTGTGCATATAGAGATAATGCATGAATAGACCATACTTTGAATAAATAATATATCTGGTTCCGACTTTAAATAATGGATTGAAATTATATGTGAAAAAATACAAGAAATCTTATATTGACATACAAACATTCATTCCAACCAGTTATATATCTAATGGCCACATTAAGGTTATGGTTTATCATGAAGGGTGTGTGAGTTTTGCTTCAAAAGTGATTATGGAAATCTAAAATAATGTGTTTGGAAAGAAGTCTCATGAAAAGACCAGTCAAGAAACCTGGAGGAATACAGGTTTTATGAAGCAGGAAGTGATTGTGAAACAAATGCGCATAAATTTGTGAACTTGTGGATGAAATATATATATCCTATGATTTGTAAAAATTGAAGAAATAGTAATGTACCAGTGTTGAATGAAAATAAACGTCAGAATACACATCATGTCCCATACGAATCTACTTGATTGATGTTAATCTGGGTTAGTTACTGTACAAATATTAGGATTTGTAAGCACCATTTACTGAAGTTAGTTTTCAGAACTATGAAACAAATGTGTATTTCAGGAGGATGAATATTTCTGAGAATAATTTTGTGAAAAGTTTATTATAAATCCACATTTTTGAACATGAATGAATTTAGGGAGTGTATTTAAGATACATACATTTCATATTTTAAAAATCAGGACAGTATATATATATATATATATATATATATATATATATATATATATTCATAATTATATATATATGTGTATATACATATATATGTGTGTATATATATATATATACACACACACACAAAACACACACACAGACATTAAAATGTAGGAATATATACGCCAATCGAAGTTCATCATAAAATATATAGCATCCACAGATGCAAAAATATTTATTTTACTGAACAAGGATTTATGTATAATGTTGTTCTACTAGGAAGCTCACCCATAGTTTGAATTTTCAGTTCCAACAGCGTTTAGAGTAGTGATCTCTTCTCACAACTTGTATCTGCCAAGTCAGTCACCTCACAAAAATGAACGTGTGATACCAGGTAGGATTCTATAAAGCATATAAAAATACATGTGCTGAATAGGCTACAGAGAAAGGCAGACAGGCATTTACATATTTGTTAACTTTAACAACACATGGAGAACTATTTCAATTAAAAATTGACTAGATTTATAACACCTACCATTTATCATGAAAAAGGCAAGTCCAACTATACCCCATGCCTCCTCTGAACTGCTTGTATTTCTATTCTGTTTGGGTTGTTTTTCTCCATCATTTGGATTAGTAGACAGAGTATAGTAGGGTATGGGTTATTGTCAGGATTCAGTATTTTCAATGGTATATAGGAAAATGAATCCAATGTGTATAAAAATATATGCTACACAATTATCTTCCCACTCTCATCCAGAACAATGCCTTTACATAACCTTCACCTCAAGTAAGACACAATTAGGGTAGAAGAGTTTGAAAATCCGTGAATGCATATCTGGGGTGGAAACAGTACTAAGAAACAAATACGTATTTCAGGTGGATGAATATTTCTGAGAATAATCTTGTGAAAAGTTGATTATGAATCCACAACATAAATATGAATGAATTTAGGAAGTGTGTAATAAGACACATATTTCATATTTTGAATACTCCTGAGAGTGTATCTATATATATATTTATATACACACACAGAGACAGACATTAAAAATTGCAATATATATGCCAAACGAAATTCACCATGAAATGTATATCATCCACAGATCCAAATATATTCATTTTACTGAACATGGATTTATGTATAATGTTGTTCAACTAGGAAGCTCACTCACATTTGAATTACCAGTTCAAGCAGCGTTTAGGAGGAGTGATCTCTTCTTCCAATTTGTATCTGCCAAGTCAGCCACCTCACAAGAATGTACGTGTGGTACCAGGTAGGATTCTATATGTGCATATAAAAATACGTGTGCTGAATAGGCTACAGAGAAAGGGGGACAGGAATTCACTTATTTGTTAACTTTAAAAACGCATCGAGAACTATTTCAACAAATAATTGACTAGATTTATAATTGCTACACTATACCATGCAAAAGGCAACTCCAACTATAAAACATACCTCATCTAAACTGCTTGTATTTCTATTATGTTTGTGTTATTTTTCTCCATCATATTAGGATTAGTAGTCAGAGTCTAATAGGGTATATGTTAGTTTCAGGGATTCAGCATTTCTAATGGAAAATAGGAAATTGAATCCAATGTGTATGCAAATATGTGCTACACAAAAATCTTCCCACTTTCATCCAGAACAATGCCTTGACATTACATTCTCCTCAAGTAAGACACAATTAGAGGATAAGAGTTAGAAAATCTGTGAATATATATCTGGAATGGAAAATACTCTGGAGTTTACAACTTTGGAGGTGGTAGAGAAGATTCTAAAAGTAAGGGACAGGGTAAACATTCCACAAACATGTAGCTCTGCTGGCCTAAATACTTTTTGAGAAACTGCCTCTAAGAGTGGGCACTCGAAGTATTTGATGTTCTGAGGAGATTTAGTTCCTTTGTAGAGAAACCATGAAAGCTGGGTCTGCATCTATGTTACTTGGAGGACATGGTTTCTTATTATCCAATGAACATGAGGCAGCAGTGCTGAATTCTCTCTTTGTAGGTAAACTATGGACACTGGGGTCTAAGTGTCTTTCAGTGTGGACTGTGAAGCCAATTGGTCATCCTCCACTTTTCGTGGTGTTTCTCGCTGCTGCACTGGGAGTTTGGTATTTGCTTCAAAAAATACAAGGAGTTAAAATGGGACAGAGTGGTGGAGGGAGTTCTTTAAGGTGTGGTGAGTCAGGGTCTTCAGGAGAATGCACCAACCAAGGTTCTATCCCATGTAGATTGCCCCCTTGAGACTAGCAACATGATTCTGAACATTGCAGTGAATCCTCTCCATATAACAAGATGCCTTTACATATATGGGTCTGCTGGCTGCACCATGTCAGTCACAAGCCATTTGGAAGCCAATGGCTGATCCACATGGCCACAACACAGATGTTTTATCAGACAATTGCATACCACTGCTCTAGGCCCACTACTCACCAGGCTCCAACTTACTGGCATATCTGTTCTACACCATTTTCATGAAACAAAGTCAATCAAGGCAGTGTCTTGTATACTTAGGATCAGAAACAGGACATCCAAAGTATTTCCAGTGCCAGCTGATCATGAAAATATCAAAAATTTCATGGTAATTTTCTAGCCATTTTTCACGGATGAAGTTTGAGGCTCTGAGGGATTCAATTAATTCAGGAACCATTAAATGGTGAAGAAGCTAATTTCAATGAAAGCTCTGGAGCACTCTCACAGGCAAGGTTTCCCTAAGGGTGGCCAAAATGTCACATGAAGCCAGGCCCATTGAGATCTACAATATGAGGTCCATGTGTGTTTTAAACTCAAATATGGCTGCCAAGTTTTAAGAAAAATTGTATGTTATATCCGGGCTGAAATTCCCAATGTTCTGTGGAAATCCAACCTGGGCCTAGATCTCAGGTTCCAAGGGCGACTCTCATGTGTGGCCTCCTAAAATCCCAACACAATTCATGGCAATACTTCTCTGAGGTCAGTTAAAGAACTCAGTCTCTAAGGGGAATCACACCAGAGTTCAAGCCCAGTGGAACAGTCATCTCTTCCAACCGCCACACAAATGACCACAATTAAAACCAAAACACTCCCACATGGTCCTCATCTTTTTCCATATAGACACTCCTTATAACGTCTGGCTGGAGTTTTCAATGAGGTCCACAGCCCAAGTCAGTGTCCAAATTAAGGTCCTGTTCCCCTCATTTGTCTAACATCAAGGTGGCCTGGACACACTTCCTGTAAACCAGGAATGATCAAATAGGCCTGCCATTAATACTGCTTGGCTTTTTCAATTTGAGGCCTTCTGACTCTGTGGTTTAGATTCTTTATGTGAATTTGAGTCATGAGAAAATCCAAGCCCCTCTGCAGAGATTTGAAGAACTCATTTGGCCTAAAGGATTCCTATTCTCACTTGATGGAAGTCAGGATCCTAACAGAGGAAGGTAAAAGAATTCATTCACAATGAGTGAATATTTGCCATTTTGGTTTTGGATGCACACATTTGATCTTTCTTTTGATCCATCAGGTGCTGAGAATCTAAGCCACAGCCTCACACAGGGCCAAGAGGATGATTCAGACACATCTTTTTCCAAAGCAATTAAGCAAAGAGACACAGGTGATGCCCTTCATTTCCATTTGAAAAATGTTTTCCTCAGGCTTCCCAAAGGGGTGCCCAGAGGCAAAGACATCCTGAGATTCAAGGCAACAGAACAATAGGTTAGCAAAAGGCCCAAAGCAGGGTTTCTCCACTGAGACTTTCCTGGTCACACTGATATCTGAGTTTTCTGAGATGCTGGCCATTCCCTTCAGATATCCAGTACATGGCCATGTGACAGAGATTGGAGGTGGTACATATCTTGGACACAAACCCAAGAGCCTATTCTGAAGAGTTGTCAGAATTCAGAAAGAAAACAGGGACTTAATAAGGTAGTAGGTGTTGCCTATCGATATGGAAACCACACTCCATTCATTAATTGGGCAGGATGAATGCTGGGAAGCTTTCTACTAGAGGGGACACATGCATTGATGCATTCTCTTTTCTAATGTATACAACCACGGACACAGTGGGATACACAGACAGAGAAACACTCACCTTGTAAAATGACTTACTAGAAACAGTTCACTCCAAACCAAAGAAACCTCCTTTCCTACCTATTCTCAGAACAGAGACAAAACCACACACCCACACTCAAAAAGACACCTCCTTCCCCCAAGTAGGGCTGTGATTATCCGGAGTGTCCTCTGACAGGTTTGCCATACTATGTTCCCCGGTAATGGTCTGTCCTGTCTCAGATCTGGTCTCCTTGTACAACTCTGTAAAGCAGTCAGGAGCCAGCGGTGAGCCACTACCTGCTTAGTCAGGAAAGGCCCGTGTTCATATCTTTCCTGGCATTTGGCCATCCTCACATCAGTCAGTACCAAGAAGACTGACTCTGTCCTTGGTGATTCCAAACAAATGAGACCACTTGGACTGGGACTGGGACTGGCTCTGGTGCTTGGTTTCCTTGGTCCCAAGTTCAGAAAGTTCCATCAACAAGGAAGTGAGGTAGGTCACTTCCTTTAAGAACTGAATGAGGTCACTGCCTTGGCAACCACTTTGTCCTAACAGTTGCTTCCAAGGGTCCCATGAGATGCAGGCTGCCCCTACTTCCTTTGGCACTTTCACAACTTAGAATGGTATATCAACCTTAGGCACCCGAGAACAGCTCTCCACACAAGCCTGGTTTGGTCCATCTTCTCTACAGTAAGAAGATAGAGGCTGATTCAGACAAAACCCTTCATCCTGACCAGGTTGTTTGCCATGGAAAATGACTTTTTGTCTCTCAGGTCCTTCATTGCTGCCTACATCTTCTCCAGGGATCATTTCTGCATGGACCTTTGAGGTTCTTAACAGGTAGAGCATCCCCTACATTCCTGTATTGTAAGAACAATCTGTCTCTGCTCTTCTGTAAAGTTAGATTGAGTGAACAGTGTATGGTTAGGGTTAATTTCATGTTCGATTTGGGTTAGGAATCATTCTGCTGGATTAATAATGGTATTGGGAACCTGTGATATTTATAAGAATATCGAGGTTAAACATATGTATGAAAACAGAAATTAAAGTAAGATTTGAATCCCAGAAGGGCATTGGGCAATTGATTGGGATATTTAGCTTTGAATTACTATCTGCACACATGTCTCAAATAAATCGATATACAATGGCAGAGGAACTTGAACCTTGGATGATTGAATGCTGAAGAGAACATCCAGTCAAAAGGGATTGTCGGTAGGATTAAGAAGATAGTCGCAGTTATTAATATGGTATTATGTAAAAATGTGGATGTGTAACCGATGTGATTCTGCAACTTGTATTTGGGGTAAAAATGGGAGCTGATAACCCATTTGAATCAAATGTATGGAAGATGATATGCCATGAGCTTTGTAATGTTTTGAACAACCAATAAAAAAAATTTTTTAAAAAAAAGAAGATAGTCGTTATGTTTAGCAAGTAGAGTTAGTATAGGATATGTAACAAAAGTTCTTTAGCAATTTTTTTCGGGCAGTGAGTGAATATAAATGTCAGCACATATGAAGAAATCAGACACAATGATGAACTGGGGAAAATTTGTAGAAAAGCAGATATCAATAGAGACATTAGGAAATCAGGCAAAGTATAAAGTGAGTGATAGAATAAGACATTTTCAACAAGGTTGAGATTGAATATCTAATCTTAGGAAGAAACAAATATGTAGGTCACCAATAGGATTGACATTTGAGAGCATTAGGCAACATGGACATGGATATTGTTAGTAATCCATGTTCACTTTACATTTAGGCTTTGGTACAATCCTAAGTGGGACCTTTGCATTTTGTTTCCAGAATATTACTGTGATAAAATGTATATGTAGATCAGATGACATGATTTTTTCTTCCACCATTTCTAGGAGCAGTATTTTGAAAACGTATAAATTAGCATTGGGGGTAAAAAGAGGTGTACCCTGTTTTTATGAATATACAGATAATGCATGAATAGACCTTAATTTCAATAAATAATACAACTTGTTCCACTTTAAATAATGGATTTAATTGATATCTGAAAATATATAAGAAATCTTATATTGATATGCAATCATTCATGACAACCAGTTATACACCTAATGTTAATATTAGGGTACGATTTATCATGAAGTTTGTGTGAGTTTTGCTTCAAATGTGATTATGAAAATCGAAAATAATGTGTTTGGAAAGAAGTCTCATGAAAATGCCAGTCAAGGAACACCGAGGAATTCATGAGTTCTGAAGCAGGAAGTGATTGAAATTGAAAAAAATGACGATAAATTTCCTTACTTGTGGATGAAATATTATAATATGATGTGAATAAACTGAAGAAATAGTAATGTACCAGTGCTGAATAAAAATGAACATCAAAATACACATCATGTCCCACAGGAATCTTCTCGCATTGATGTTAAACTGTGTCAGTTACTGTAGAAATATTAGGATTTCTTTGCACCATTCACCAAAGTTAGTTTTCTTTTTTTTAATTTTTATTTATGCTTGTTCAAAACATTACATAGTTCTTGATATATCATATTCCACACTGTGATTCAAGTGGGTTATGAACTCCCATTTTTACCCCATAAACAGATTGCAGAATCACATCAGTTACACATCCATTGATTTACATATTGCCATACTAGTGTCTGTCGTATTCTGCTGCCTTTCCTAACCTCTACTATCCCCCTCCCCTTACCTCCCCTCTCCTCTTCTCTCTCTACCTCTTTACTGTAATTCATTTCTCCCCCTTGTATAATTTTTTCCTTTCCCTCACCTCCTCTTGTATGTAATTTTGTATAACCCTGAGGGTCTCCTTTTATTTCCATGCAATTTCCCTTCTCTCTCCCTTTCCCTTCCTCCTCTCATCCCTGTTTAATGTTAATTTTCTTCTCATTCTATTCGTCCCTACTCTGTTCTTAGTTAATCTCTTTATATCAAAAAGACATTTGGCATTTGGTTTTAGGGATTGGCTAGCTTCACTTAGCATAATCTGCTCTAATGCCATCCATTTCTCTGTAAAAATTTTGTCATTTTTTAATGCAGAGTAATACTCCATTGTGTATAAATGCCTCATTTTTTATCCATTCATCTATGGAAGTGCATCTAGGTTGGTTCCACAGTCTTGCTATTGTAAATTGTGCTGCTATGAACATCAATGTAGCAGTGTCCCTGTAGCATTTTTTTTAGGTCTTTAGGGAATAGACTGAGAAGGGGAATACCTGGGTCAAATGGTGGTTCCATTCCCACCTCTACAAGAAATCTCCATACTGCTTTCCAATTTGGCTGCACCAATTTGCAGTCCCACCAGCAATGTACAAGTGTACCCTTTTCTCCACATCCTCGCCAGCACTTGTTGTTGTTTGAGTTCATAATAAATATCTGGAATGGAAAATGCTCAGGAGTTCACAACCTTGAAGGTGGTAGAGGAGTTTCCAAAAGTAAGGGACAGGGTAAATACCACAAACATGGAGCTGTGTCGGCCTTAAGACTTCTTGAGAAAATGCCTCTGAGGTTGGGCACTTGAAATATATGTTGTTGTCAGGAGCTTTAGCTTCCTTTGTAGTGAGACCATCAAAGCTGAGTCTGCATCTATGTGACCTGGACGACATGTTTTTTTTTTTTATTTTCCTATGAACACGAGGCAGCAGTACTGAATTCTCTCTTTGTAGGCAAACTGGGGCTACTGGGGGCTAAGTGTCTCCCCATGTGGACTGTGAAGCCATTTGATCATCCTTCACATTTAATCATGTTATTTGATGCTGCACTGAAAGTTTGGTATTTACTTTATGAAATAAAGGAGTTTAACTGTGATACAGTGCTGCAGGGAGTTCTGTCATGTGTGGTGGTCAGGATCGGCAGGAGAATGTACCAAGAAGGCTTCTATCACACATAGTTGCCCCCTTGACCATAGCAACATGATTCTGAACATTGCCCTGAAACCTCTCCATACAACAAGATGCCTTTACATCCAAAGGTCTGCTAGCTGCACCATGTCAGTCACAAACCATTTATAAGCCAATGGCAGATCCACGTGGCCCCACCACAGATGTTTTTTCACACACCTACACTCTACTGCTCTTGGCCCACTACTCAGCAGGCTCCAACTTACTGGCATATCTTTTCTACACCATTATCATGAAACTCAGTCAAACCAGGCACTGTCTTGTATACTCATGATAAGCAACAGGACATCAAATGGTTTTCCAGTGCCAGCTGGTCATGGAAATTTCAAAAATTTCATGGTATTTTCTAGCCATTTTTCAAGGATGAAGTTGGAGTTACTGTGGGTTTCAATTCATTCAGGAACCATTAAATATTGAGGAATCTCATTTCAATGGAAGCTCTAGAGAACTCTCACAGGCAAGTCTTCTGAAAGAGTGGCCTAAGGTCACATAAAGCCAGCCACATTGAGGTCTACAATGTGTGGTCCATGTGTGTTTTGACTCTCAACTATTGCTGCCAAGTCTTTCAGAATATAATCAAGTGATATCCTCGCTGAGATTCCCAGTGCTCTGTGGAAAGCCACCCTGGGCCTAGATCTCAGTTTCCAAGGGTGACTCTCATGCGTGGCCTCCGAAAATTCCAACACAATTCATGGCAATACTTCTCTAAGGTCAGTTTCAGAACTCAGTCTCCAAGGGGAATCCCACAAGAGTTGAAACCCAGGTGGACGCAGTAATCTTTTCCCACCGCCACACAAATGACAACAATGAAAACCAAAACACTCTCACATGGCCCTCATGTTCTTCCATATAGACACTAATCATAACCTCTGGCTAGAAGTTTCCATGAGGGGCGCAGACCAAGACACTGTCCAAAATAAGCTCCCTTTCCCCTCATTTGCCGAAAGTCAGGGTGGCCTACACACCCTTCCTGTGAACCAGAACTGATCAAATAGGCATGGCGTTAATACTGTCATGCTTTTCCAATTTGAGGCCTACTGACTGTCAGGTATAGATTCTTTATGTGATTTGGAGTCATCAGAAAACCCAAGCACTTCTGCAGGGGTTCAAAGAACTCTTTTGAACTAAAGGATCCTGATTCTTACTTGATGAAGGTCAGGAATCTAATAGAGGAAGGCAAGAGACTCATTTGCCATTTCTGTTTTGAATGCACACATGGAATCTATCTTTTGATGCATCAGGTGCTGAGAATCTAAGCCACAACCTCACACAGAACCAAGAGGCTGATTCAGACACATCCTTTTACAAAGCAATTAAGCAAAGAGCCACAGGTGATGCCCATTCATTTTCATTTGAAAACTGTTTTCTTCAGGCTTCACAAAGGGGTGGCCAGAGGCAAAGACCTTCCTGACATTTAGGGCAACAGAAGAACAGGTAAGCAAAAGACACAAAGCAGGGTTTCTCCACTGAGACTTTCCTGGTCACACTGATATCTGAGTTTTCTGAGATGCTTGACATTCACTTCAGCTATCAAGTACATGGCCATGTCACAGAGCTTGGAGGTGGTATATATCTTGGACACAAAACCATGAGCCTATTCTGGAGAGTGGCCAGAATTCAGGAAGAAAACAGGATCTTAGGAAGATAGAAGGTTTTGCCCATCCAGAAGGCAAGCCGCAGTCCATTAATCAATTGGGCAGGATGAATGCTGGGAAGCTTTCTACTAGACAGGACACATCCATTAATTCATTCTCTTTTCTAATGTCTACAACCACAGACACAGTGGGATACACAGACATAGAAACACTTACATGTCAAACGACTTACTAGAAACAGTCCAATCCAAACCAAACAAACCACATTTCCTACCTATTCTCAGAACATGTGACAAAACCACAAAACCACAACCACTCCCACAAAGGCACCTCCTTCCCCCAAGTAGGTCTGTGACTATCCAGAGTGTCCTCTGATTGGTGGGCCATAAAATGTTCTCCCAAAATGTCCTGTCCTGACTCAGATCTGGTCTCTTTGGCCAACTTTGTGAAGTTGTCAGGAGCCAGCGGTGAGCCACTACCTGCTTTCTCAGAAAAGGTCCCTCTTCAGAGCTCTTCTGGCCTTTGGCCATCCTCACATAGGTAGGTACCAAGAAAGACTGACCCTGTCCTTGGTAAAACTGAACAAGTGAGCCCACTGGGACTGGGACTGAGACTGGCTCTGGGTACCTGTCTTCATGGATCCCAAATTCAGAGAATTCCTTCACCAAGGAAGTGACGTAGGTCACTTCCTTCAGGAACTGAATTAGGTTACTGCCTTGTCAACCAATTTGTCCTAACAGTTGCTTCCAAAGTCCAATGAGTTGGAGGCTGCCCCTTCTTCCAGTGAAACTTTCACAAGTTTGCATGGTATATCAACCATAGGCACCCAAAAAAAGCTCTCCAGATAGGCCTGGTTTGGTCCATCTTCTATACATTAAGAAAAGAAATGTTGATTCAGACACATCCCTTCATGCTAACCAGGTTGTTTGTCATGGAAGATGACTTTTGCTCTCTGACGTCATTCATAGCTGCCTACATTTAATCCAGGGATCATTTCTTTAATGACCTTGGAGGTTCTCAGCAAGTGGAAGATCCCCTAATTTCTGTATTGAAAGACCAACTCTGTCCCTGCTCTTCAGTAAAGATAGATTGAGAGAACAGTGTATGGTCAGGGTTAATAACATGTTCCATTTGGGTTAGGAATCATTCTGCGGGATGAATTATGGTATTGGGAACGTGCGATATTTATAAGAATATAAGTGAAATATAAGTATGAAAACAGACATCTAGGTAATATTTGAAGCCCAGAATTGCATTGGACCCTTGGCTGGGATTCTTAGCTTTGAATTATATTCTGCACAGATGTCTCAGATAAATCAATATACAATGGCATAATTCCTTGTACCTTGGTTGATTGAATGTTGAAGAGAACATCCAGTCAAAAAGAAATAATTTGTAGGATTAGTAAGATTGTTGGTAGGTTTTGAAAGAAGAGTGAGTATAAGATTTGGATGAAAAGATCTTTAGCAATAGGGTTTCGGATAGAGAGTGAATGTAATTGTCAGCACATGTGGAGAGTCTGTCAAAAGGATGAACTGGGGAAAAAAGTAGGAATGCAGATATCAATTGACATTAGGATATCAGGCAAAGTATAAAGTGAGTGATAGAATTATACATTTTCAACAGGGTTGAGTTTGAATATATAATCTTAGGAAGAAACAAACATGTAGTCACCAATAGGATGAACTTTTGAGAGCATTAGGCAATATGGACATGGATGTTTTCCGTAATCCATGCTTACTTTTCATTTAGGCTTTGGTACCAACATAAGTTTGACCTCTTCTTTCTGTGTGCAGAATATTACTGTGGTAAAATGTATATGTAGATCAGGTGACATGAGTATTTCTTCCACCATTTCTGAGAGCAATATTTTGAAGACGTATCAATTATTTTTGGAGGTAAAAATGGTGTACACTGTGTCTATAATTATAGAGATAATGCATGAATAGACCATACTGTAAAGAAATATTATAACTGGTTCTAACTTTAAATAATGGATTGAATTGATATCTGAAAATATACAGAAAATCTTACATTGATATACAATCCTTCATTCCAACCAGTAATATATATAATGGTTGTATCAGCATTATGGTTTTTCATGAAGAATGTGTGAGTTTTGCTTCAAAAGTGATTATGGAAATCGGAAATAATGTGTTTGGAAAGAAGTCTCATGAAAAGACCAGTCAAGAAACCTGGAGGAATACATGTGTTTTGAAGCAGAAAGTGATTGAAAGTGAAACAAATGCCTATAAATTTGTGAACTTGTGGATCAAATATATATACTATGATGTGCGTAAACTGAAGAAATAGTAATGTACCACTGTTACATAAAAATGAACGTCAAAATACACATCATGTCCTCTCCCACAGGAATCTACTTGCATTGATGTTAAACTGGGTCAGTTATTGTAGAAATATTAGGATAATGCCGCAGTCTTGCTGGGCACAATCAGCAGCCACTTGTCAAAAGAAACTAACTTTATTTTTAGAACCACACATGCCAAACAAAACAGCCTCTCAGGAAAAAACCTTCAGAGCCCCAACTGCCACCACTGGCTTCCCAAAACCTCTCCCTCCCACAGGAGCCTCTCTCCGCCTCCCACAATACTCCTGCTCTTGAGGGCGATTGGCTGGGTCATGTGGGCGGAGTCAAAAAAAGTCCCCCAATGAGCAGTTTTGTGGTCTGAAAGGGCAGGGAAACAGCCCATTGAGCATCACCGCAGAGGAGCCAATCAGCTAGGTGTTGCTGGGGCCGCTGTGAGCCAATCATCAGCCGGCAGCTGGAAGTTTGCTGGCAGGAGGAATTTTGCTGGGGCCCCTTCGGCTGTGGCTCTCAACATCTTCGCCTCTCTGTTTAAACAACACGCATGTGGCTTAGGGACCGTGCCTGCCTTAGGTTGTCCAATAGTACATATGGTCTTTACCCGTTAAGTTGGTACCATTGCAATTGGATCTTACCCGTCACTGACTACCCGTCCAGTATAGAGCCACACATGTGGAGAGGTCTTTGTACCAGCGGGGGTGGGTGAGGTTCTTTGCCTCACCTCTGTTGGCCCCCCAAATTTTAGCTGGACGATCATGACACGCAGAAGAGAGGAAGATACACCAAGCCAATTGATGGCTCCTTTTGGAAAAATTGTACCACCGATGACATCATCAGCAAATATACCCCAACACTACCACAAGTCGCTGCACCAACAGATAGTTCACAATGCATTTAGGTGAGTTCACAATGTGTCCAGGCAAGTTCTGCAAGCAGTAGAGGGATGCCTATTGCAGAAGCTGTAGATTGGTATTATCTTTGATTTCACCTGCACTGGGATGAAGATAGGAACTCTGGCAATAATGTCTAAAGAAAAAAATTATGTAATATTCCAGAAGGCACTAAAACCAAAAAAAAAAAAATATGTAACATTCCAGAAGGCACATCAAAAACCAAAGTGGCCCAAAAAGCAGTCATTGAGGATGAAGTCTCTCACTTTCCTCTGTAAGGTTCCTGACCTCCGTAAAATGAGAATAGGGATTTATTGGGTCAAATGAGTTCTTCAAAACCCTGCAGAGTGTAGCCAATGGGTTATTGGGTTTTTTCATTACTCCAATTCACATCAAGAATCTATACTCCACAGACAGTAGGCCTCAAATTGGAGAAGCAGAGCAGTATTAAAGTCAGGGTTATTTGATCACTCATGGTTCACAGAATGGGTGTCCAGGCCACCCTGACTTTAGGCAAATGAGAGGAAAGGGAGATTATTTTGGACACTGTCTTGGGCTGTGCCCCTCAAGGAAACGTCAAGCCAGAGGTTATGATGAGTGTCTATATGGAAGAAGATGAGGGCCATTTGGGAGTGTTTTGGTTTTCATTGTGGTCATTTATGTGGCAGTAGGAAAAGATGACTGGGTCCACCAGGGCTTGAACTCTGGTGTGATTCCTCTTAGAGACTGAGTTCTGGAACTGACCTCAGAGAAGTATTGCCATGATTTGTGTTGGGATTTTAGGCGGCCACCCATGAAAGTCGCCCTTTGAAACTGAGATCTAGGCCCGGGGTGGCTTTCCACAGAGCACTGGGAATCTCAGACAGAATATCATATGATGTTATTTTGAAATACTTGCCAGACATAGTTGAGAGTCAATACACACATGGACCTCACATTGTAGACCTCAATTGGCCTGGCTTCATGTGACTATTTGGCCACTCTTTGGAAAGCCTTGCCTGTGAGAGTTCTCCAGAACTTTCATTGAAATGAGCTTCCTCAACATTGAATGATTCCTGAAAGAATTGAAACCCACAATGCCTCCAACTTCATCCTTGTAAAATGGCTAGATAAATACCATGAAATTTTTGAAATTCACATGATGAGGTGGCACTGGAGAACCTTTGATGTCCTGTTGCTGATCATTAGTGTACCAGACAGTGCCTTGATTGATTGGGTATAATGAAAGTGGTGTAGAACAGAGATGCCGGTTAGATGGAGACTGCGGAGTAGTTGGCCCAGAGTTGTGGTGTGCAGGTGTGTGATAAAATATTTATGGTGGTGCCATGTGGATCTGCCATTGACTTCCAAATGGCTTTTAGCTAACATGGTGCACCCAGCAGACCCTTATATGCAAAGGCATCTTGTTATATGGAGAGGTTTCAGGGAAATGTTCAGAATCAGGTTGCTATGGTCAAGGGGGCAAGCTATGTGGGATAGAAGACGGGTTAATGAGTTCTCCTGGAGACTCTGACCCAGCACATGTCACAGAACTCCCTCCAACACTGTGTCCCAGTTGAACTCCTTGTATTTCTTGAAGCAAATACCAAACTCCCAGTTCAGCACCAAGAAACACCATGAAAATTGGAGGATGACTAAATGGCTTCACAGTCCACATGGTTAGACACTTTGGCCCACTGCACTCTGTTTACCTACAAAGAGAGAATTCAGCACTGCTGCCTCAGGTTCATTGGAAAATAAGAAACCATGTTCTCCAAGTCACATAGATTCAGACCCAGCTTTGATGGTTTCACTACAAATGAAGACAAAGCTCCTGACAACAATATATATTTCAAGTGCCACACCTCAGAGGCAGATTCTCCAGAAGTCTTTTTTCCAGCAGAGCTCCATGGTTGTGGAGTGTTTACCCAATCCCTTACTTCTGGAAACTCCTCTACCTGCTCCCAGGTTGAGAACTCCTGAGAATTTTCCATTCCAGATATGTATTCACAGATTTTCTAACTCTTCTTCTCTAATTGTGTCTCACTTGGGGCAAAGGTAATGTCAAGGCATTGTTCTAGGTGAGAGTGGGAAGATTATTGTGTAGCACATATTTGCATACACATTGGATACATTATCCTATTTTCCATTTGCAATACTGAATTTCTGACACTAACCCATACCCTACTAGACTATGACTACTATCCTAAAATGATGGAGAAAAAGAAACCTAACAGAATAGAAATACAGGCCTTTTGTAGGAGGCATGGTGTATACTTGGATTTTCCTTTTCCTTTATCAAGGATATGTGTTATAAATCTAGTCAACTTTTCATTGTAATATTTCTCCATGAGTTTTCAAAGTTAACACATATGTAAATTCCTGTCTCCTTTTCTCTGTAGCCTCTTTAGAACATGTATATTTTTATGCATATATAGACTCCTACCTGGTAACACACGTAAATTCTTGTGATCTCACTAACTTTGGAATATACAAATTATGAGAATAGATCACTTCCCCTAAATACTGATGGAACTGAAAATTCAAACTATGGGTGAGCTTCCTAGTGAACAACATCATACATAAATCCATGTTCAGTAAAATGAATATTTTTAGATATGTGGATGATATATATTTCATGATAAATTTCGATTGGCATATATATTGCTACATTTTATTGTTGTGTGTGTGTGTGTGTGTGTATATATATATATATATATATATATATATATATATATATATATATACCAGATTTTCCAGATTTTCCAAAATATGAAATATATGTGTCTTATTATACACTCCCTAAATTCATTCAAGTTCATGTATGCGATTTAAAATCAACATTATACATGATTATCATCAGTCTGGCTGGGCACAATTCAGGAGCCAATTGTCAAAAGAAACAAACTTTATTTTTAGAACCACACAAGCCAAACAAAACAGCTTCTCAGGAAAAACCCTCAGAGCCCAACTGCCACCACAGTCTTCCCACAAGCCTCTCCCTCAACCACAAGCCTCCTCCTTTTGAGGCCAATTGGCTGGGTCACATGGGCGGAGCCAAAAAAGTCCACCAATGAGCAGTTCCGTTGTCTGAAAGGGCAGGGAAACATCCCATTGAGCATCACCACAGAGGAGCCAATCAGCTAGATGTTGCTGGGGCCGCTGTGGAGCCAATCATCAGCCGGCAGCTGGAAGTTTGCTGGCAGCTGGAGGTTTCCTGGGGCCCCTTTGGCTGTGGCTCTCAACATCTTCCCCTCTCTGTTTAAACAACGAGCATGTGGCTTAGGGACCATGCCTGCCTTAGGTTGTGCAGTAGTACATATGGTATTTACTGGAGACCCTTGGCTGTGGCTATCAACAGGATTTGTATGTACCATTCACTGAAGTTAGTTTTCAGTACTAGGAAACAAATATGTATTTCAGGTGGATAAATATTTCTGAGAAAAATCTTGTGAAAAGTTGATTATAAATCCACATACTTGAACATAAATGAATTTAGGGAGTGTAAATAAGATACATATATTTCATATTTTGAAAAATCTGGAGAGAGAGAGTGTGTGTGTGTGTGTGTGTGTGTATACACACACAGACACATACAGATATTAAAATGTAGCAACATATATGCAAATCTAAATTCACTATGAAATATACATCAATCACAGATCCAAAAATATTCAATTTTCTTAACAGGGATTTATGTATAATGTTTTTCTACTAGGAAGCTCACCCATTATTTGAATTATCAGTTCCAACAGCGTTTAGGAGGAGTGATGTCTTCTCACAAATTGTATCTCCCAAGTCAGTCACCTCACAAGAATGTAGGTGTGACACCAGGTAGGATTTGATATGTGCATATAAAAATACATGTGCTGAATAGGCTACAGACAAAGGGAGACAGGAATTCACATATTTGTTAACTTTAAAAACACATGGAGATCTATTTCAATTAAAAATAGACTGGATTTATAACACCTGACATTTATCAGGCAAAAGGCAAGATCAATTATACACCATGCCTCCTCTGAACTGCTTGTATTTCAATTCTGTTTGTGTTACTTTTCTGCATGATATTAGAATTAGTAGTCAGAGTCTAGTAGGGTATGGGTTCGTGTCAGGGATTCAGTATTTCGAATGGAAAATTGGAAAATGAATCCAATGTGTATGCAAATACGTGCTACACACAAAAAATTCCCACTTTCATTCAGAACAATGGCTTGAAATAACCACGCTCCATGTAAGAAACAATTAGAGGAGAAGAGTTAGAAAATCTGTGAATACATACGTAGAATGGAAAATGCTCAGTAGTTCACAACCTTTGAGGTGGAAGAGACTTTCCAAACCTTAGGGACAGGGTAAAACTCCACAAACATGGATCTCTGCTGGCCTAAACACTTCTGGAGATACTGACAATGAGGTTGGGTACTTGAAATATATGTTGTTTTCAGAAGCTTTAGCTTCCTTTGTAGTGAGACCATCAAACTTGGGTCTGCATTTTTGTGACCTGGAGGACATGAATTCTTATTGTCCAATGAACATGAGGCAGCAGTGCTTAATTCACTCTTTGTAACTAAACTGTGGCCAATGGGGGATAAGTGTCTCCCCGTCTGGACTTTGAAATCATTTGGTCATCCTCCACTTTTCGTGGTGTTTCTTGCTACTGCAGTGGGTGTTTTGTATTTGGTTCATGACATACAAGGAGTTAAACTGGGACACAATGCTGGAGGGAGTCCGGTAACGTATGGTGTGTCAGGGTCTGCAGGAGAATGCACCAACCAGGCTTCTATCCCCCATTGCTTGCCCCCTTTACCATAGGAACTTGATTCTGAACATTGCCCTGAAAACTCTCCATGTAACATGATGCCTTTACATACAAAGTTCTGCTAGCTGCACCATGTCAGTCACAAGCCATTTGGAAGCCAATGTAAGATCCACATGACCCCACCACAGATGTATTGTCACACACCTGCACACAACTGCTCTCGGCCTGCCATAAATACTGCTCTGCTTCTCCAATTTGAGGCCTACTTACTGTCAGGTATAGATTCTTTATGTGATTTGGCATCATGAGACAACCCAAGCAGTTCTGCAGGACTTTGAAGAACTCATTTGATCCAAAGGATCCCTATTCTCACTTGATGGAGGTCAGGAACCAAACAGAAGAAGGCAAGAGACTTCATCCACAATGACAGATTTTTTGCCATTTTGGTTTTGGATGCACACATGGGATCTTCTTTAGATCTATCAGGAGCTGAGAATCTTAGCCACAGCCTCAAACAGGGCCTAGTGTCTGACTAAGACACATCCCTTTCCAGAGCAATTAAGCAAAGAGCCACAGGTGATGCCCATTCATTTCCATTTGAAAACTGTTTCTTCATGCTTCACAAAGGGGTGGCCTGAGGCAAAGACCTTCCTGACATTCAAGGCAACAGAAACATAGATAAGCAAATGGAGCCAAGCAGGGTTTCTCCACTGAGACTTTACTGGTCACACTGATATCTGAGTTTTCTGAGATGTTCCCATTCCCTTCAGCTATCAAGGACATGGCCATGTCACAGAGTTTGGAGGTGGTACATATCTTGTACAATAAACCATGATACTATTCTGGAGAGTAGCCAGAATTCAGGAAGAAAACAGCAACTTAGGAAGTTAGTAGGTGTTTCCCATCCATAAGGCAAGCAACAGTCCATTAATCAATTGTGCAGGATGAATGCTGTGAAGCTTTCTACTAGACAGGACACCTCCATTGATGCATTCTCGTTTCTAATGTCTAAAACCACGGACACAGTGGCTACACAGACATAGAAACACTCGCCTTGTCTATAGACTTACTAGAAACAGTCGACTCCAAACCAAACCAACCACCTTTCCTACCTATTCTCAGAACATGAAACAAAACCGCAAACTCACACCCACAACCAAAAAGGCACCTCCTTCCCAAAAATAGGTCTTTAAATATCTGGAGTGTCCTCTGACTGGTGGGCCATACTATGTTCCACTCGAAATGGCCTGTCTGGTCTCAGATCTTGTCTCCTTGGCCAACTCTGTTATTCTGCGAGGAGCCTGCTGTTAGCCACAACCTGCTGTCTCAAGAAAGGCCCCTCTTCAGAGCTCTACTGGCATTTGGCCATCCTCACATCAGTAGGTACCAAGAAGGCCTGACTCTGTACTTGGTAAATCCAAACAAGTGAGCCCACTGGGACTGGGACTGGGACTGGCTCTTGGTGCCTGGCTTCTTGCATCCCAATTTCAGAGAGTTCCATCACCAAGGAAATGAGGTATGTCACTTTCTTTGCAACTGAATGAGGTCACTGCCTTGGCAACAACTTTGTCCTAAGACTTGCTTCCAATGGTTCCATGAGTTGGAGGGTGCCCCTACTTCCTGTGACAATTTGACTAGTTAGAATGGTATATCAAAATAGACACCATGGAACAGCTCTACACGCAGGCCTGGTTAGGTTCATCTTCTCTACATTAAGAAGACAGAGTCTGATGCATATACATCCCTTCATCCTGTCCAGGTTGTTTGCCATGGAAGATGGCTTTTGCTCATGCAGGTCCTTCATAGCTGCCTACATCTTCTCCAGGGATCATTTCTGCATCGAACTTTGAGGTTCTCAGCAGTTGGAAGATAACCTACATCCCTAATTGAAAGAATAGCCCTGTCCCTGCTCTTTTGTAATGTTAGATTGAGGCAACAGTGTATGGTTAGGGTTAATAACACGTTCGATTTGGGTTAGGAATCATTCTGCGGGATGAATAAGGTTATTGGGAACCTGCAATATATAGAAATATAGTGGTTAAATATAAGTATGAAAACAGAAATCTAGGTAAGATTTGAAGCTCAGAAGTGCATTTGGCAATAGATTGGGACACGTAGCTTTGAATTATGTTCTGCATACATGTTTCAGAAAAATCGATATACAATGGCATAGGACCTTGTACCTCAGATGATTGAATGTAGTAGAGTACATCCACTCAAAAAGGGATAGTCGATAGGATCAGGAAGATAGTCAGTATGTTTCGGAAGAAGATAGAGTATAGGATTTGGACCAAAGTTCATTAGCAATAGGGTTTCGGTTAGAGAGTGAATGTCAATGTCAGCACATGTGAAGGGTCAGTCACAATGTTGAACTGGAAAAAATATGTAGGAAAGTAGATATCAATAGAGACATTAGGAAATCAGGCAAAGTATAAAGTGAGTGAAAAAACTAGACATTTTCAATAGTTTTGAGGTTGAATATATAATCTTAGGAAGAAACAAAAATGTGGTCACCAATAGGATTGACATTTGAGAGCATTAGGCAACCTGGATATGGATGTTTTTAGTAATCCATGTTCAGTTTCCATTTAGGCTTTGGTACAATCATACGTGTGACTTTTGCATTTTGTGTCCAGAATATTACTATGATAACATGCATATGTATATCAGGTGACATGAGTATTTCTTCCACCATTTCTGGGAGCAATATTTAGAAGACTAATAAATTAGTATTGGGGGTACTAAGAGGTGTACCCTGTGTCTATGAATATAGAGATAATGCATGAATAGACAATATAGTGAATAAATAATATAACTGGTTCCACTTTAAATAATGGAATAAACTGATATAAGAGAATATATAAAAAATACTATATTGTTATAAAATCATTCATTCCAACCAGTTATACATCTAGTGGTGATATTATAGTTATGGTTTATCATGAAGTGAGTGTCAGTTTTGCTTCAAAAGTGATAAAAAAAATCAAAAATAATATATTTCGAAAGAAGTCTCATTATAAGACCAGTCAAGAAACCTGGAAGAATCCATGTGTTCTGAAGCAGGAAGTGATTGAAAGTGAAACAAATGCCTATAAGTTTGCTAACTTGTGGATGAAATATATATCCTATGATGTGCATAAATTGAAGAAATAGTAATGTACCAGTGTTGAATTAAAATGAATTTCAAAATACACATCATGTCACATAGGAATGTACTTGCATTGATGTTAAACTGGGTCAGTTACTGTAGAATTATTAGTATTTGTATGCAACATTAACTGAAGTTAGTTTTCAGTACTGGAAACAATATGTATTTCAGGTGGATGAATATTTCTGAGAATGATCTTGTGAAAAGTTGATTATAAATCCATATACATGAACATGAATGAATTTAGGGAGTGTATATAAGACACATATATTTCATATTTTGAAAAATCTGGAGAGTGTATGCATATTTTTATATATATATATATATATATATATATATATATATATATATATATATATATATATATACAAAAAAACTCACACAGACAATAAATTAGCAATCAAATTTATCATGAAATATATATCCTCCACAGATGCAAAATTATTTCTTTTAGAACATGTATTTATGTATAATGTTGTTCTTCTAGGAAACACACCCCTAGGTTAAATTTTCAGTTCCAACAGAGTTTAACAGGAGTGATCACTTCTCACAAATTGTATTTGCCAAATTAGCCACCTCACAAAATGTAGGTGTGATACCAGGTAGTGTTCTATATGTGCATTTAAAAATACATGTGCTGAATAGGCTACAGAGAAAGGGAGATAGGTATTCACATATTTGTTAAAATTAAAAACACATGGAGAACTATTTCAATTAAAAATTGACTAGATTTATAACACCTACAATTAATCATGCAAAAAACAAGTCCAACTATACACTATGATTCCTCTGAACTGCTTGTATTCCTATTCTGTTTGTGTTATTTTTCTCCATCATATTAGGAGTAGTAGTCAGAGTCTATTAGGGTATGCGTTAGTGTCAAGGATTCAGTATTTCGAATGGAAATATGGAAAATGACTCTAATTGGTATGCAAATATGTGCTACACAAAAATGTTCACACTCTCATCCAGAAGATTGCCTTGACATTACCTTAGTTCCAAGTAAGATACAATTAGAGGAGAAAAGTTAGAAAATCTGTAAATACATATCAGGAATAAAAAATGCTCAGGAGTTCACAAACTTGTAGGTGGTAGAGGAGTTTCCAAAAGTAAGGGACAGGGTAAACACTCCACAAACATTGAGCTCTGCTTGTGTAAAGACTTCTTGAGAAACTCTCTGAGGTTGGGCTCTTAAAATACATGTTGTTGTCAGGAGCTTTAGCTTCCTTTGTTGTGTGACCATCAAATCTGGGTGTGCAAATATGTGACCTGAAGGACATTGTTTCTAATTTTCCAATGAAAATGAGGCAGCAGTGCTGAATACTCTTTTTGTAGTTAAACTATGGCCACTGGGGTGTAAGTGTCTCCCCGGGTTGACTGTGAAGCCATTTGGTCATGCTCCAATTTTCGTGGTGTTACTCCTTGGTGCACTGGGAGTTTGGTATTTGCTTCATGAAATACAAGGAGTTCAACTGGGACACAGTGCTGGAGGGAGTTCTGTCACGTGTGGAGGGACACAGTCTGCATGAGAATGCACCAACCAGGATTCTGTCCCACATAGGTTGCCCCTTTGTCCATAGCAACCTGATTCTGAACATTGCCCAGAAACCTATCCATATAACAAGATGCCTTTACATATAAGGGTCTGCTGGCTGTACCCTGTCAGTCACAAGGCAATTGGAAGCCAATGGCAGATCCACATGCCCCAACACACATGTTTTATCACACACCTTCACACCTATGCTCTAGTCCCACTAATGAACAGGCTCCAACATACTGGCATCACTGTTCTACACAATTTTCATGAAACCCAGTCAGTCAAGGCACTGTGAGATACACTCATGATCAGCAACAGGACATCCAAAAGTTTTCCAGTGCCACCTGGTTATGGGAATTTCAAAAGTTTCATGGTATTTATCAAGCCATTTTTTGAGGATAAAGTTGGAGGCTCTGTGGGTTTCAATTCATTCAGGAACCATTAAATGTTGAAGAAGCTCATTTCAATGAAAGATCTTGCGAACACTCACAGGCAAGTCTTCCCAAAGAGTGGCCAAAAGGTCACATGAAGTCAGGCCCATTGAGGTCTACAATGTGAGGTCCATGTGTGTTTTGACTCTCAACTGTGGCTTTAAAGAATTTCAGAATAAAATCATGTGATATCCAGGCTGAGATTCCCAGTGCTCTGGGCAAAGCCACCCTGCACCTAGGTCTCCCTGCACCACAATTAATACCTGAGATCTAGGTTGCATGGCCTAGTAAAATCCAAACACAATTCATGACAATACTTCTCTGATGTCACTTCCAGAATTCAGTCTCTAAGGAGAATCATACCAGAGTTCAAGCCCAGGTGGACCCAGTCATCTGTTCCAAGCGCCAAACAAATTACCACAATTCAAAACAAAATGCTCCCACATGCCCCTTATCTTCTTCAATTTGAGGCCAAATGACTGTGGGGTTTAGATTCTTTATGTAAATTGGATTCATGTGAAAACCCAAGCACCTATGGGCTAAACTCTGCAGGGCTTTAAAGAACTCATTTGACCCAAAGGATCCCTATTTTCACTTGATGGATGTCAGGGCCATTAGAGAGGAAGGTGAGAGTCTTCATCCACAATAACTGCTCTTTTGGCCATTTTGGTTTTGGATGCACCCATGGGATCTTTCTTTAGATCCATCAGGTGCTGAGAATCTAAGCCACAGCCTCACACAGGGCCAAGAGGCTGATTCAGACACATCTCTTTCCAAAGCAATTAAGCAAAGAGCAAAACACACACAGACATTATAAAGTGGCAATATATATGCCAATTGAAATTCATGATGAAATATATATCGTCCACAGATCCAAAAATATTAATTTTACTGAACATGGATTTATGAATAATGTTGTTCAACTAGAAAGGTTACCCTTAGGCTGAATTTTATGATCCAATAGCGTTTAGGAGGAGTGATCTCTTGTCATAATTTGTATCTGCCATGTCAGCCACCTCACAAGAATGTATATGTGATACCAGGTAGGATTCAATATGTTTATATAAAAATACATGTGATGAATAGGCTACAGAGAAAAGGATACAGGAATTCACATATTTATTAACTTTAAAAACACAAGGAGAACTATTTCAATTAAAAATTAACTAGATTTATAACACCTACCCTACATAATGCAAAAGGCAAGTCCAACTATACACCATGCCTCTTCTGAACTGCTTGTATTTCTATTGTGTTTGTATGCACTGTGGGTTTCAAGAACCATTAAATGTTGAGGAAGCTCATTTCAATGAAACTCTGGAGAACTCTCATAGGCAAGGCTTCCCAAAGAGTGACCAAAAGGTTAGATATAGCCAGGCCCATTGAGGTCTACAATGTGAGGTCCATGTGTGTTTTGACTCTCAACTATGGCTACCAAGTCTTTAAGAATAAAATCATGGGATATCTTTGCTGAAATTCCCAGTGCTCTGTGGAAAGCCACCCTCGGCCTTGGTCTTAGTTTCCAAGGGCGACTCTCATGCTTGACCTCTTAAAATATCACCACAATTCATGGCAATACTTCTTTGAGTTCAGTTCCAGAAGTCAGTCTCTAAGGGGAATCACACAAGAATTCAAGCCCAGGTGGACCCAGTCATCTCTTCCAACCGTCACACAAATGACCACAATTAATACCAAAACACTCTCACATGGCCCTCCTCTTCTTCTATAAAGGCACTCATCATAACATCTGGCTGGAGGTTTCCATGAGGGGCACAGCCCAAGACAGTGTCCCAAATAAGCTCCCTTGCCACTCATTTGCCTAAATTCAGGGTGGCTTGGACACCCTTCTTGTGCACCAGGAGTGATCTGAAAGGGTAAAATAAATTGAAATTACAGTGTAAAAGTTGAAGTGTAAAAGACCGGGTTTTGTAAAGTTTCTAAGCTGCAAGGCCTGAGTTAAAATGTAAAGGACCAGGTATTGTTAAGTTCCTATGCTACATGCAAAACCTGAAATTCCTGTAGCTTGTAGTACAATTCCGGACTGCCCAGTAAATATTCCCCCTGACCGCCTGGTTGTTTAATAACCTAGGACCCTGTGTGGCCTGGCTCATAGGCATCGCAAGGCCTAAACCAATCTGTTTGAATGTGTACCTCGCTTTAGAACTCACCTATCACTCCCGCCTGACCTGTTCCTGCCAATGAATGAACTAATCATGTTTAGGAATTGTTGTTTGATTTTTCTGCGGTGTATGTTGATTTCTTAAAGGAGACTGTGATATATGTAAAGTCCCGCCCTCCCCAAAAAGTGTACTTAAGCACTGCTCAACCCCTGCTCGGGGCTCTGGGCTGCTCTCCCTTCTTGAGTGAGCACGTAGCCCCAGAATGCTGGATTGGATCCTCAATGAACGCCTTTTTCTGTTGCATGAGCCGCGTTCTCTTGGTGGTCTCTTCCTCCGACGTTCACCGGACCCTTACATTTGGTGCGTTGGCCAGGAATCACGCAGCATAGGACAAGGACACACCAACAGACCCCTCTGGAGGTAAGTAAGGCGCTTCTTTTCATTTTTCCTTGTGATAACTCAGAGCTTTTTGTTCAGGTTCCATTTTTCCGTTTTTGGTTTGGGTTGGCAGAGTGGCTTCCAGCGGAGAATGTAAGTTCCCCCTGTCAGTGGTGGACAAACGTGTCCTAAAGCCACAGGCCATGTCCTTGCAAGGGATGCCTTGGAGGACTCGGGGAGTGACGGATGTGCTCTCATTAGGTGAGGAGGGACGAATGAGCCCACATTAGGTGACTCTGCTGGCAACCCATCATATCTTGCTGACTACTTTTTTCTCTCAGGTTGAATTCACTGTCTGTCTTTGTGGTCTAACCCATCAGGTTTTGACAGTTACTAGGTTCTAATCTTTACTTCTGAACTCGTGTTAAATGTTAACTGTGTGTACATGTTTGTGTCACGTTTGTATTGTCCTTGTCTCTGTTTGAGAAACTCTCATTATGGGACAAAGCCATTCCATGCCTCTTTCCTTGAAGCCATTCCTGGTCCCTGCCTCCAATCCGACCCCTTCACCCAGGATCCTATCACTCAAACCTTCTACTCCTCCCCCTCTTCCCTCCATTCTCTCTGAGTCACAAGATTGTAGATCTAGGGGTTGTGAACAAACGGGAGCTGCATGATGGTCTTTGTGTGTCATTTTATCTGTGTTTCTGTTAAATGTGATGGCATTGTTTGGTCCGATGCAGAGTCCCGAGTTCCAACCTGCATTACATATGTGGAAGTTACTTTAGCTAAATTTTAAACTAATGCTTCTCCTGTGAGGGACCAAAAGTCAATAGAACCTCCAGTTTTTCTGTTCTCACCTTTTCACCTCTCTTAGCTGTGCTTTAAATAACTTTGATAAACTTTACTCCCCTTTGTTAAGCAACATTACGGAAGCAGTGATTTCTTTTCTTCCCGTAGTTGGATTGAGCATGCCCACTGCAGAGGGAAATGTCTGGGGTCTAAGAACTTTGATATCTCGCTTAAACTTTTCTCAAAACCCTGTTCTCATTATTAAATTGGCATTAATTGGCTTTGGGATGGGAACCAAGCCTTCAGTCATAAATTTTGAAACCCCAGAGGGGACTTTAAATAAACCCCACTCTGCCCTCTTGGGGAAGCCTAGCACTCAAAACAACTGAAGCAGAGAATGAAATTTTTGGGAGCTGACTACTGCAAAGTTGGGAGACATAGAATATGCCTGGTGCCTGGGGTCAAAGCAAACCAGAGTAACTAATCCTGTAAGTAAATGGTGAGGCTAAGGGACTCCCAGCAGCTGCCAGATCCATTTTGCTGTGGGGAACTCCCTTATTCCTTATGTGCACTTTAAGGATTTCTCCACCTCTGTTTACTTAACAAAAGGGACAATGAATGCATTAATATGTTGATATTATAGATTGTTTCTTGGGGATGATCTAGGGTGAATGTGTATCTAGAAATGATTTTTTTTATTTTAACCATCTGGTATCTAAATGGGTTTCTAAAGCATTGCACTATCTTACAGTTAAAAGTTGGGTTTAAACAATTGTTTAGTTTGATTTCAGGTAGTTCATGCTAGGAAACTTAAATACTTAGGGTAAAAAAAAAATAAAGAGTTTTAATTTTGAACTAGACAGCCTGAAAAAATTTTACTAGATATATCAGTGCATTAACTTGGGAAGAGATAATAAATTATGATATGGTATCTATTCCCATCAGTGTGTAAGATTTTAAAAAATGGTACTAAATTAAAACGTTGGTCTGGCTTATTGAAATGACATTAATTAGCAACAGTCTTGGAAATTTTTAAAGCTTAATTTTGGATACACATGGTAGCATGTGGTTCTTTTTAAAAATTTTTCAGCCAATTTAATTTAACTTAATACTATTAGAAACTTCATAACAAAGAAAGGGGCTTAATGATCCTATAGAAACTTCTTCTGATGGTGGCATTAATATTATCAAAAAATGATCCTATTTTCAGTTTTGTGTGAGCAAGTTTTTCTAGTGTAGAAAAATCTAAAGAAATAAAATTTTGAGAATTACATCTTAAACTTGCATCAAAATTTTCAACATCCAAACCTGGAAATTATGACTTATAGATAAATGCCTTAGGCGTGAGGTTTCTTCTCAGAATTCCAGTCTTTCCAGTTTTCCAGACCTCAGCCAGGACTTACTTTGATATGCAAATAAAAGAAGCCTGCAGCACTCAGCAGGAGACAGATAAAAAGAGTAAATGTGTCTTTTTACCTGAACTCAAACTAGACCTAACCAAAAAAGTATATAATATGGTATTTACTAATTACTGGCCAGTCATCATTTTTAGGACTCTTGCTTTTCTTAGATTCTGTAATTTTTTTTTTGAGCTCATGATCTTGATTCTGCTGATGGGTTAATGTTTTCTGATCAGTTCTATTTTTGATCGACTCTGGAGTTTTCAGCATTGCAATGGAGATTTCACCTGAAAAAAGCTACAAGGCCTTTACTATTGTGTTATGTGTTACATTTGTGTTACGTGTTGTATGTTGGTATGTCTGTATGTGTGTATGTCCATATATCATGCAGGGATATGACAATTGACAGATGAGGAGCGCTCATGAAAAATTTAAAAATGTATCCAAATGTCTTTGATTCACGTGATTCATATGTTTTAATTCAAATTGGGTAAACAGATAAAAATAAAGATGTCTTTAAAATTAGGCCAATAAGTTTTCTAGGTTTTCAAAAAGGCCCTAATAAAATGTAGATGTCTATAAAATAATCTGCTTAAATTCAGAAATTGAAAAGCATTGTATTGAAATGTGAACAGAAAGAGGTTAGTAGATGGAAAAGAGAAACTAAAAGGTTCTAGATATAGATATAATAGAGGAAAAACGTGTTTCTGGATAAGAGAGTCTATATGATTAAGGAATTAAAAGGGTTTAAGTAAATAATAAAAAAAAGGTGTGTGTAACTTGGTTATATGTGTAAGTTTTGAGCAAGTAATCTTAAAAAATTAAACAGCTGGTAAAACAAGTACTGTTTTTATAAAATTGTGCCATGTTATTTCTTTAAAATCTAAACTTGTTTAATACAAAAACATCAATGTAATTGTGGTGTTAATGTGTTCATATCTTCCAGGTATACAAGTCTGTAAGGTAGAAGCTTGCAAAGACCATTGTATCATGCTGGTGTTCTAAGGTTGTATGGTAATTCTAGGCTTAAAAGAAAAACATGTTGGAGTGTTGGAGATTTATGTATATCATTTGTGTTCTATAATTGGACTTGTTATCAATAAGATATGTACAGTTCCATGTTACTTTTTACACTGAGATACAATCTAAAAGTATTTTTAACTTAATGAGAGCCAAATCTGTGAAGGTTTTATTGTAAACACAAAGGTAATGCCCATTCATTTCCATGTGAAAACTGTTTTCTTCAGGCTTCACAAAGGGGTGGCCTGAGACAAAGACTTTCCTGATATTCAGGGCAACATAACAATAGGTAATCAAAAGGCCCAAAGCACGGTTTCTCCACTGAGACTTTACTGGCTACACTGATATCTGAGTTTTCTGAGATGCTTGCCATTCCCTTCAGCTACCAGTACATGGCCATGTCACAGAGCTTGGAAGTGGTACATATATTTGACACAAAATCATGAGCCTATTCTGGAGAGTGGCCAGAATTCAGGAAGAAAACAGGAACGTAGGAAGATAGTTGGTGTTGCCCATTGATAAGGCAAGCCACACTCCATTCATAAATTGTGCCGGATGAATGCTGGGAAGTTTTCTCCTTGAGAGGATACACCCATTGAGGCATTATCTTTTCTAATGTCTACAACCACGAAAACAGTGGGATACACAGACCTAAAAACACTCGCCTTGTCAAAGGACTAACTAGAAACAGTCCACTCCAAACCAAACACACCCCCTTTCCTAACTATTCTCAGAACAAAAGAAAAAACCACAAACCCACACCCACAACCACAAAGGCACCTCCTTCCCCCAAGTGGGTCTGGAACTATCCAGAGTGTCCTCTGACTGGAGGGCCATACTATGTTCCCCAGAAATGGTCTGTCCTGTCTCAGATCTGGACTCCTTGGTCAACTCTGTGAAGTTGTCAGGAGCCAGCAGTGAGCCTCTATCTGTTTTCTCCGGAAGGGCCCCTCTTCAGAATTTTTCTGGAATTTGGCCATTCTCACATAAGTAGGTACCACAAAAGACTGACTCTGTCCTTGGAAAATCCAAACAAGTAAGAACACTGGAACTGGTGCTGGGACTGGGCCTGGGTGCCTAGATTCCTGGAACCCAAATTTGGAGAGTTCCATCAACAAGGATGTGAGGTGAGGTCACTTCCTTTAGTAACTGAGTGAGGTCACTGCCTTGGCAACCAACTTGTCCTAACATTTGCTTCCTAAGGTCTCATAACATGGAGGATGTCCCTACTTCCTGTGACACTTTCACAAGTTAGAATGGTAAAGAAACAATAGTCACCTCTGAACAGCTCTCCACACAGGCCTCTCCTCTACATTAAGAAGAGAGAATCTGATTCAGACACAACCCTTCATCCTGACCAGGCTGTTTGCCATGGAAGATGCCTTTTGCTCTCTCAGATCCTTCATAGCTGCCTACATCTTCTCCAGGGTTCATTTCTGCATGGAACTTTGAAGTTTTCAGCAGGTGGAAGATCCCCTGCATTCCTGTATTGTAAGACCAAATCTTTCCCTGCTTTTCTGAACACTTAGATTGAGGGAACAGTGTATGGTTAGGGTTAACAATATGTTCAATTAAAACCAAAATACTCCCACATGGCCCTCATATTCTTCCATGTAGACATTCATCATAACCTCTGGCTGGAGGTTTCCATAAGGGGCGCAGCCCAAGACAGTGTCCAAAATAAGTTCCCTTGCCCCTCATTTTCCTAAAGTCAGGGTTTCCTGGACACCCTTCCTGTAAACCAGGATTGATCAAATAGGCCTGCCAGTAATACTGCTCTGTTTCTTCATTTTGAAGCCTACTGACTGTGAGGTATAGATTCTTTATGTGATTTGGAGTCATGTGAGAACCCAAGCACTGCTGCAGGGCTTTGAAGAACTCATTTGTCTCAAAGGATCCCTATACTTACTTAATGGAGGTCAGGAACCTAACAGAGGAAGCAAGAGACTTCATCCACAATGACTGATCTTTTTGCCATTTTGGTTTTGGATGCACACATGGGATCTTTCTTTAGATCCATCAGGTGCTGATAATCAAAGCCACAGCCTCTCTCAGAGCCAAAAGGATGATTCAGACACATCCCTTTCCAAAGCAATTAAGCAAAGAGCCACAGGTGATGCTCATTCATTTCCAATTGAAAGCACTTTTCTTCAGGCTTCACAAACTGGTGGCCTGAGGAAAAGACCTTCCTGACATTCAGGTCAACAGAACAGTAGGTAAGCAAAAGGCACAAAGCAGGGTTTCTCTACTGAGACTTTACTGGTCACACTGATATCTGAGTTTTCAGAGATGCTCCCAATTCCCTTCATCTATCCAGTACATGGCCATGTCACAGAACTCGACGGAGGTCCATATCTTGGACAAAAAAACATGAGCCTATTCTGGAGAGTGGCCAGAATTCAGGAAGAAAACAGGAACTAAGGAAAGAAGTAGGTGTTGTCTACAACCACGAAAACAGTGGGATACACAGACCTAAAAACACTCGCCTTGTCAAATGACTTACTAAAAACAGTCCACTCCAAACCAAACATACTGCCTTTCCTACCTATTCTCAGAACATGATAAAAAAACACAAATTCACACCCACACCCACAAAGGCACCTCCTTCCCCCAAGTAGGTCTGTGACTATCCAGAGTGTCCTCAGACTGATGGGCCTTACTCTGCTCCCTCGAAATGGACTGTCCTGTCTCAGATCAGGTCTCCTTTACCAACTCTGTAAAGTTTTCAGCATCAATCAGTGAGTCACTACCTGCTTTCTCAGGAAAGGCCCCTCTTCAGAGCTTTCCTGGCATTTAGCCATCCACACATCAGTATGTACCAAAAAGACTGACTCTGTCCTTGGTAAATCCAAACAAGTGAACCCACTGGGACTGGGACTGGGACTGGCTCTGAGTGCCTGGCTTCCTGGATCCCAAGTTCAGAGAGTTCCATCACCAAGGAAGTGAGGTAGGTCACTTCCTTCAGGAACTGAATGAGGTCACTACCTTGGTAACCACTTTATCCTAACATTTGCTTCCAAGGGTCCCACGAGAGAGAGGCTTCCCCTACTTTCTGTGTCACATTCACAAGATAGAATGGTATATCAACCATAGGCACATGTTAACAGCTCTCCACACAGACCTGGTTTGGTCCATCTTCTCTACTTTAAGAAAAGAGAGGCTTATTCAGACACATCGCTTCATCCTGACCAGGTATTTTACCAAGGAAGATTACTGTTGCTCTCTCAGGTCCTTCATAGCTGCCTACATCTTCTTCAGGGTTTATTTCTGCATGGAACTTGAGGTTCTCAACAGGTGGAAGATCCCCTACCTACCTGTATAATAACACCAACTCTGTCCCTGGTCTTTGTAAAGCTAAATTGAGGGAACAGTGCATGGTTAGGGTTAATAACATGTTCAATTTGGTTTAGGAATCATTCTGCGAGATGAATAATGGTATTGGGGACCTCCGATACTTACAAGCATATATAGGTGTAATATAAGTATGAATACAGAAATCTAGGAAAGATTTGAAACCCAGATGAACACTGGGCCCTTGATTGGGATACTTAGCTTTGAATTATTTCCGCAAAGTTGTCTCAAATAAATCGTTATACAATGGCATAGGACCTTGTACCTTGGATGGCTGAATGAGGAAGAGATCCTCCAGACAAAAAGGGATAGTTCCAAAAGTTATTTAGATATAGGGTTTTGGTTAGAGAGTGAATGCAAATGTCAGCATATGTGAAAAGTCAGTCACAGTGATGAACTGGGGAAAATGTGTAGGAAAGCAGATATCAATAGAGACATTAGGAAATCAGGGAAAGTACAAAGTGAGTAATAGGATAAGACGTTTTTAACAGGGTTGAGTTTGAATATATAATCTTAGGAAGAAACAAATATGTAGTCACCAATAGGAATGATATTTGAGATCATTAGTTAATCAGGACATGGATGTTGTTAGTAATACATGCTCACATTAAATTTAGGCTTTGGTACAATCATAAGGGTGTCCGTTGCATTTTTTGTCAGGAATATTACTGTGATGAAATGTAAATGTATATCAGGTGACTACAGTATTTCTTCAAACATTTCTGAAAGCAACATTTTAAGACTTATAAATTAGTATTGGGGACACAAGTACGTGTACCCTGTGCCTATGATTATAAAGATGATGCCTTAATAGACCATACTGTAAATAAATAATATAACTTGATCAAACTTTAAATAATGGATTGAATTGATATCTGAAAATATATAGGAAATCTTATATTGATATACATAAGTTCATTCTAACCAGTTATACATCTAATGGTAATTTTAGCATTATGGTTTATCATGAAGAGTGTGGGAGTTTTGCTTCAAAAATGATTATGGAAATCGAAAATAATGTGTTTGGAAATAATCTCATGAAAAGAACAGTCAAGAAACATGGAGGAATACATATATTCTGAAGCAGGAAGTAATTGCAAGTGAACCAAATGCGTACAGATTTGTTAACTTGTGGATGAAAAGTATTATCTTATAATGTCCATAAACTGAAGAAATAGTAATGTACCAGTGTTGAATAAAAATGAACTTCAAAATACACATCATGTCCCATAGGATTTTACTTGCATTGATGTTAAACTGGGTCAGTTACTGTACAAATATTAGGATTTGTAAGCACCTTTCACCGAAGTTAGTTTTCAGTACTGAGAAATAAATATGTATTTCATGTGGATGAATATTTCTGAGAATAATTTTGTGAAAATTTGATTATAAATCCACATATAGGAACATGAGTTAAATTAGTGAGTGTAAAATAAGACACATATATTTCATATTTTGAATAATCTGGAGAAAAAAAAAAAATATATATATATATATATATATATATATATATATATATATATATATATAAAGATACAAACACAGACATTAAAATGTAGTAATATGTATGCCAATCAAAATTCATCATGAAATATATATCATCCTCATATCCAAAACTATTCTTTTTACTGAGCATGGATTTATGTATAATGCTGTTCATCTAGGAAATTCACCCATATGTTGAATTTTCAGTTCCATCAGTATTTAGGGGGAGTGATCTCTTCTCACAATTTCTATCTTCCTAAAACAGCAAGCTCACAAGAATGTACGTGTGATACCAGGTAGGATACTAAATATGCATAATAAATTTCATGAGATGAATAGGGTACAGAGAAAGGGAGACAGAAATGTACATATGTGTTAACTTTAAAAACTCATGGAGAAGTATTACAATGAAAAGTTGACTAGATTTATAACACATTCACTTGATAAAGCAGAAGGCAAGTCCTAGTATACACCATGCCTCCTATGAACGGCCTGTATTTCTATTCTGTTAGGTTTCTTTTTCTACATCATATTAAGATTAGTAGTCAGAGTCTAGTAGGGTATGGGTTAGTGACAGGGATTCAGTATTTCTAATGGAAAATAGGAAAATGAATCTAATGTGTATGCAAATATTTGCTAGACAAAAATCTTCCCACTGTCCTCCAAAACAATGCCTTGATATTTCCTTCGCCACAAGTAATACACAATTAGTGGAGAAGAGTTTGAAAGTCTGTGAATATATATCTGGAAAAGAAAATGCTCAGGAGTTCACAACCTTGGAGGTGGTAGTGGAATTTCCAAAAGTAAGGTACAGGGTAAACACTCCACAAACATGGAACTCTGGTGGCCTAATGAGTTGTTGAGAAACTGCCTCTGAGTTTGGGCCCTTGAAAAATTTGTTGTTGTCAGGAGCTTTAGCTTCCTTTGTATTGAGACCATCAAACCTGGGTCGGCATCTATGTGACCTGGATGACATGGTTCCTTATATGCTATTGAACATGAGGCAGAAGTTCTGAATTTTCCTTTTGTTAGTAAACTGAGGACACTGGGGTCTAAGTGTCTAACCATGTGATCTGTGAAGCCATTTGGTCATACTCCACTTTTCGTGGTGTTTCTTACTGCTGCACTGGGAGTTTGGTATTGGCTTCACGTAATACAAGGAGAAAAACTGGGACACAGTGCTAGAGGGAGTACTCTCACGTGTAGTGGATGAGGGTCTGCAGGAGAATGCACCAACCAGGCTTCTATCCCAAAAAGCTTGCACCCATGTCCATAGCAACCTGATTCTGAACATTGCCCTGAAACCTCTCCATATAACAAGGTCCCTTTACTTGTAAGGTTCTGCTGGCTGCACCATGTCAGTCACAAATCATTCGGAAACCAATGGCAGAACCACGTGTCCCCACGACAGATGTTTTATAATACACCTGCCCACCACTGCTCTGGGCCCACTAGTCAGCAGGCTCCAACTTTCTGGCATCTCTGTTCTCACCATTTTCATGAAACCCAGTCAATCAATGCAATGTCTGGTACACTCGTGATCAGCAACAGATATCCAAAGGTTCTCCAGTGCCACCTGTTCATGGGAATTTAAAAAATTCATGGTATTTATATAGCCAATTTTCAAGGATGAATTTGGAGGCACTGTGGCTTTCAATTTATTCAGGAACCATGAAATGGTGAGGAAGATTATTTCAATTAAAGCTCAGGAGAACTCTCAGAGGCAAGGCTTCCCAAAGAGTGGCCAGAAGGTCACATTAAGCCAGGCCCATTGAGGTCTACAATTGAGGTCCATGTGTGTTTTGACTCTCAACAATGGCTGCCACGTCTTTCTGAATAAAGTCATGTGATATCCTGGCTGAGATTCCCAGTGCTCTTTGGAAAGCTATCCTGGGCCTAGATCTCAGTCTCCAAGGGCAACTCTCATGTGTGGCCTCCTAAAATCCCAACACAATTCATGTCAATACTTCTCTGAGTTCATTTCCAGAACTCAGTCTCTAAGGGGAATCACTCCAGAGTTCAAGCCCATGTGGACCCAGTCATCTCTTCCAACTACCACACAAATGACCACAATTAAACCAAAACACTCCCACATGGCCCTCATCTTCTTCAATATAAACTCTCATCATAACTTCTTGCTGGAGGTTTCCATGAGGGGCGCAGCCTAAGACAGTGTCCAAAATAAGCTCATTTGCCCCTTATTTGCCTAAATTCAGGGTGGCCTGGAAACCCTTCCTGTGAATCAGGTGTGATCAAATAGGCCTGCCATTAATACTGCTCTACTTCTCGAATTTGAGGCCTACTCTCTGTGGGGCATAGATTCTTTATGTGAATTGGGGTCATGAGAAAACCCAAGCACCTATGGGCTACCCTCTGCAGGGCTTTGAAGAACCCATTTCAGTGAGTCTAGGAGTTGGACCAAAAGTTCTTTAGATATAGGGGTTTTGTTAGAGAGTGAATGTAAATGTCAGCATATTTCAAGAGTCAGTCACAGTGATGAACTGGGGAAAATGTGTAGGAAATCAGATATCAATAGAGATATTAGGAAATCAGGCAAAGTACAAAGTGAGTGATAGGATGAGACATTTTTAACAGGGTTCAGTTTCAATATTTAATCTTAGGAAGAAACAAATATGTACTCACCAATAGGAATGATATTTGAGATCATTAGTTAATCAGGACATGGATGTTGTTAGTAATACATGCTCACTTTCAATATAGGCTTTGGTACAATCATAAGTGTGTCCGTTGCATTTTGTGTGAGGAATATTACTGTGATGAAATGTATATATATATCAGGTGGCTAGAGTATTTCTTCCAATATTCTTAAAGCAATATTTTAAAGACTTATAAATTAGTATTTGGGATACAAATAGGTATACCATCGGTCTATGAATATAGAGATGATGCCTTAATAGACCATACTGTGAATAAATAATATAACTGGTTCAAACTTTAAATAATGGATTGAATTGATATCTGAAAATATATACGAAATCTTATATTGATATACATAAATTCATTCTAACCAGTTATACATCTAATGGTAATATTAGCATTATGGTTTATCATGAAGAGTGTCTGAGTTTTGCTTCAAAAATGATTATGGAAATCAAAAATAATGTGTTTGGAAAGAATCTCATTAAAAGAACAGTCAAGAAACATGGAGGAATACATGTGTTCTGAAGTAGGAAGTGATTGAAAGTGAACTAAATGCCTATAAATTTGTAAAATTGTGGATGAAAGAATATATCCTATTATGTCCATAAACTGCAGAAATAGTAATGTATCAGTGTTGAATAAAAATGAACTTCAAAATACACATCATGGTCCCATAGGTGTCTACTTGCATTGATGTGAAACTGGGTCAGTCACTGTGGAAATATTACGATTTGTATGCACCATTCACTGAATTTAGTTTTCAGTACTAGGAAATAAATATGTATTTAAGGTGGATGAATATTTCTAAGAATTATTTTGTGAAAATTTGATTATAAATCCACATACACACACATGAGTAAATTTAGAAAGTGTATAATAAGACACATATATTTCATATTTTGGAAAATCTAAAGAGTAGATATCTATATCTATATAGATAGATAGATAGATAGATAGATAGATAGATAGATAGATACTCACATACACAGACATTAAAATGTAGCAATATATATGCCATTTGAAAATCATAATAAAATAGATATCATCCACGTATCCAAAAATATTCATTTTACTGAACATTTATTTATGCATAATATTGTTCATCTAGGAAATTCACCCATAGGTTGAATTTCCAGTTCCATCAGTATTTAGAGGGAGTGATCTCTTCTCACAATTTGTATCTTCCAAAATAATCAAGCTCACAAGAATGTACATGTGATACCAGGTAGAATTCTAAAGATGCATTAAAAAATACATGTGATGAATAGGCTACAGAGAAAGGGAGACAGAAATTTACATATGTGTTAATTTTAAAAACTCATGGAGAAGTATTACAATGAAAAGTTGACTATATTTATAACACATACCGTTGATAAAGCCGAAGGCAAGTCCAAGTATACACCATGCCTCCTATGAAAGGCCTGTATTTCTATTCTGTTAAGTTTCTTTTTCTCCATCATATTTGGATTAGTAGTCAGAGTCTAGTAGGGTATGGGTTAGTGTCAGGGATTCAGTATTTCAGATGGAAAATATGAAAATGAATGTAATGTGTATGCAAATATGTGCTACACAAAAATCATCCCACTCTCATCCAGAACAATGCTTTGACATTACCTTCGCCCCAAATAAGACACAATTAGTGGAGAAAAGTTAGAAAATCTGTGAATACATATGTGGAAAGAAAAATGCTCAGGAGTTCACAAACTTGTAGGAGGTAGAACGGGTTACAAAAAGGGAGAGGGTAAACACTCCACAAACATGGAGCTCTGCTGGCCCAATGACTTTTTGAGAAACTGCCTCTGAGGTCGGGCAGTTAAAATATATATTGTTGTCAGGAGTTTTAGCTTCCTTTGTAGTGAGACCATCAATTCTGTGTCTCCATCTATGTGACCTGGATGACATGGTTTTTTGTTTTCTAGTGAACATGAGGCAGCAGTGCTGAATTCTCTCTTTGTAGGTAAACTTTGGCCACTGGGGTCTAAGTATCTAACTGTGTTGTCTGTAGAGCCATTTGGTCATTATCCACTTTCGTGGTGTTTTTTACTGCTGCACTGTGAGTTTGGTATTGGCTTTACGAAATACAAGGAGTTCTACTGGGACACAGTGCTGGAGGATGTACTCTCACGTGTGGTGGGTTAGTAAAATGCACCAGTGAGGCTTTAATCCCACATAGCTTTTCAACTTGACAATAGCAACCTGATTCTGACCTTTGGCAGGAATCCTCTCCATATAACAAGATGCCCTTACATAGAAGTGTCTGCTGGCTGTACCATGTCAGTCACAAGTCTTTCTAAGCCAATGGCAGATCCACGTGGCCCCACCACAAATGTTTTTTTCACACACCTACACTCCTCTGCTCTAGGCCCACTAGTCTGCAGGCTCCAACTTTCTGGCATCTATGTTCTACACTTTTTTCATGAAACCCAGTCAATCAAGGCACTGTCTGGTACAATCATGATCAGGAACAGGACATTCAGAAGTTCTCCAGTGCAACCTGGTCATAGTAATTTCAAAAAATTCATGGTATTTATCTAGATATTTTTCAATAATGAAGTTGGAGGCACTGTGGGATTTAATTTATACAGGAACCATTAAAAGGTGAGGAATCTCATTTCAATGAAAGCTCTGGAGAACTTTCACAGGCAAGGCTTCCCAAAGAGTGGGCAAAAGGTCACATGAAGCCAGGCCCATTGAGGTCTACAATGTGAATTCCATGTGTGTTTTGACTCTCAACTATGGCTGACAATCTTTCAAAATAAAATCTTGTGATATCCTGGCTGAGATTCCCAGTGCTCTGTGGAAAGTCACCCTGGGCCTAGATCTCAGTTTCCAATGGCGAATCTCATGCGTGGCCTCCAAAAATCCCAACACAATTCATGGCAATACTTCTCTGAGTTCAGTTCCACAACTCAGTCTCTAAGGGGAATCACAACAGAGTTCAAGCCCAGGTGGACCCAGGCATCTCTTCCAATTGCCACACAAATGATGACAATTAAAACCAAAACACTCCCACAGGGCCCTCTTCTTCTTTTATATAGACACTAATCATAAACTCTAGCTGGAGGTTTCCATCAAGGGCACAGCCCAAGACAGTGTCAAAAATAATCTCCCTTGCCCCTCATTTGCCTAAAGTCAGGGTGGCCTGGACAACATTCCTGTGAAACAGAAGTGATCATATAGGACTGCTGTTAATACTGCTCCACTTCTCAAATTTGAGGCCTACTGACTGTGGGGTATAGATTCTTTGTGTGAATTGGAGTCATGAGAAAACGCAAGCACCTATTGTCCAGCCTCTGCAGGGCTTTGAAGAACTCATTTGACACAAATGATCCCTATTCTCACTTGATGGAGGTCAGAAATATTACAGAGGAAGGCGAGAGGCTTCATCCAAAATGACTGATCTTTTTTCCATTTTGGTTTTGAATGCCCACATGGGATCTTTCTCTAGACCCATCAGGTGCTGAAAATCTAAACCACAGGCTCACACAGGGCCAAGAGGCTGATTCAGACAAATCTTTTTCCAAAGCAATAAAGTAAAAAGCCACAGGTGATTCCCATTCATTTCCATTTGAAAACTCTTTCTTCAGGCTTCACTAAGGTTTGGCCTGAGGCAAAGACCTTTCTGACATTCAGAGCAACAGAACAATAGGTAATCAAAAGCCCCCAAGCAGGGTTTCTCCTAGGAGACTTTCCTGGTTACTCTGATATGTGAGTTTTCTGAGATGCTCGCCATTCTCTTCAACTATCCAGTACATGGCCATGTCACAGAGCTTGGAGGTGGTACGTATCTTGTACAAAAATACATGATACTAATCTTGAGAGTGGCCAGAATTCAGGAAAAAAATGAGAACTTAGGTAGATAGCAGGTGTTGCCCATGGATGAGGCAAGCCTCAGTCCATTCATTAATTGGGAAGGATGCATACTGGGAAGTTTTCTACTAGACAGGACACACCCAATGAGCTATTTTCTTTTCTAATATCTACAAAGAAAAACACAATGGGATACACAGACACAGAAACAGTCTCCTTGTCAAATGACTTACTAGAAACAGTCCACTCCAAACCAAACAAACCTCCTTTTTTACCTATTCTAAGATCATGTGAAAAAACCACAAACACAAACCAACACCCTCTAATGCACCTCCTTCTTCCAAGTAGGTCTGTGACTATCTGGAATGTCCTCTGACTGGTAGGACATACAATGCTCCCTAGAAATGGCCTTTCTGTCTCAGATCTGGTCTCCTTGGTCAAATCTGTGAAGTTGTAAGGACGCAGTGGTGAGCCAATTCCTATCCTCTCAGGAAAGACCCCTCTTCAGAGCTTTCTTGGTATTTGGCAACCCTTACATCAGTAGGTACCAAGAAAGACTGACTCTGTTCCTGGAAAATCCAAAGAAATGAGCCCACTGCGACTGGGACTGGGACTGGCTCAGGGTGCCTTGCTTCCTGGATCACAAAATTCAGAGAGCTCCATCACCAAGGAAGTGAGGTGAGGTTACTACCTTCAGAAAATGAATGAGGTCACTGTCTTGGCCACCACTTTGTCCTAACAGTTTCTTCCTATTGTCTCCTGAAATGGAGGCTGCCCTACTTCCTGTGATACTTTCTCATGTTAGAATGGTATAGAAACCATAGTTACCTGGGAACAGCTCTCCACACAGGCCTGGTTTGGTCCATCTTCCCTACATAAAGAATAGAGAGGCTGACTCAGACACATCTTTTCATCCTGACCATGTTTTTTGCCATGGAATATGACTTTTGTTCTCTCAGGTCCTTCATAGCTGCCTGCATCTTCTCCAGGGATCATTTCTGCATGGATTTTGAGGTACTCAGCAGTTGGAAGATCTCCTAACTTCCTGTATTGTAATACCAACTTTGTCCCTGCTCTTCTGTAAAGTGAGATTGAAAGAACATTGTATGGTTAGGATTAATAGCATGTTCGATTTGGGTTGGAAATCATTCTGCTGGATGAATAATGGTATTGGGAACCAGCGATATTTATAAGAATATAGAGGTAGAACATAAGTATGAAAACAGAAATCTAGGTAATATTTGAAGCCCAGAAGGATTTGGACCCTTGATTGGGATCCTTAGCTTGAGTTATGTTTTGCACCGAGGTCTCAGTTAAATTGATATACAATGGCATAAGACCCTGTACCTCAGATGATTAAATGTAGAAGAGATCATCCAGTCAAAAAGGGATTGTGTGTAGGATTAGGAAGATAGTCAGTAGGTTTAGAAGGAAGAGTGAGTCTAGGATTTGGACCAAATGTACTTTAGCAATAGGGTTTTGGTTAGAGAGTGAATATAAATAACACCATATGTGAAGAGTCAGGCACAATGATGAACTGGGGAAAATATGTAGGAAAGCAGACATCAATAGAGACATTAGGAAATCAGGCAAAGTATAACGTGATAGGATTAGACATTTTCAACAGGGTTGAGGTTGAATACATAATCTTAAGAAGAAACCAATTTGTAGTCACCAATTAGATTGACATTTGAGAGCATTAGGCAACCTGGACATGGATATATTTAGTAATCCATGTTCACATTCCATTGAGGCTTTGGTACAATCATAAGGGTGACCTTCGCATTTTGTGTCCAGAATATTACTGTGTTAATATGTATATGAAGATCAGGTGACATGAGTATTTCTTCCACCATTTCTGGAGGAAATATTTTGAAAAGATATAAATTAGTACTGGGGATACTAATCGGCTTAACCTGTTTTGATGAATATAGAGATGATGCATTAATAGACCATACTGTGAATAAATTATATGACTGGTTCCAAATTTAAATAATGGATTGTATTGATATCTGAAAAAATAGAGGAAATCATTTATTGATATACATACATTCATTCCAACCACTTATATATCTAATGGTTATATTAGGGTTACCGTTTATCATAAATAGTGTGTGAGTTTTGCTTCAAAAATGATTATGGAATCGAAAATAATGTCTTTAGAAAGAAGTCTAGTGAAAAGACCAGTCATGAAACATGGAGAAATATAAGTGTTCTGAAGGAGGAAGTGATTGAAAGTGAACCAAATGTTTATAAATTTGTGAACTTGTGAATGAAAGGATATAATTTATGATGTCTATAAACTGAAGAAATAATAACGTACCAGGTTTGATTAAAATGAACTTTAATAAACACACCATATCCAATAGGAATCTACTTGCATTGATGTTAAACTTGGTCAGTTACTGTAGAAATATTAGGATTTGTAAGCACCCTTCCCTGAAGTTAGTTTTCAGTACTAGGAAACAAATATTTATTTCAGTGGATGTATATTTCTGAGAATAAACTTTTTAAAAGTTGATTATAAATCCACATATATGAATATGAATGAATTCAGGCGGTGTATAAGAAGACACATATATTTCATATTTTGGTAAATCTGGAGAATATATATATATATATATATATATATATATATATATATATATATATATAATGTATATATAGACACACAAACACACACATTATAATGTAGCAATATATATGCCAATTGAAATTCATCATGAAAAATAACTCATCCGCATATCCCAAAATATTCATTTTACTGAACATGAATATGTGTATAGTGTTGTTCATCTAGGAAGCTCACCCATGGGTTCAATTTTCAGTTAAAACAGCGTTTAGGAGGAGTGATCTCTTCTCACAATTTGTATCTGCCAAGTCAGCCACCTCACAAGAATGTATATGTGAAACCAGGTAGGATTCTATTTGTGCATATAAAAATACATTTGCTTAATAGGCTACAGAGAAAGGGAGACAGGAATTCACATTTTTCTTAACTTTAAAAACACATGGAAAATTATTTCAACAAATAATTGACTAGATTTATAACTCCTACCTTATATCATGCAAAAGGTAATTCCAACTATACACCATGCTTCTTCTGAAATGCTTGTATTTCTATTCTGTTTGGGTTATTTTTCTCCATTATATTAGGATTAGTAGTCAGAGTTTAGTAGGGTATGGGTTAGTGTCAGGGATTCAGTATTTCAAACAGAAAATTGGAAAATGAATCCAATATGTATGCAAATATGTGCTACAAAACAATCTTCCCTCTGTCATCCAGAACAATGACTTGATATTCCCTTTGCCCCAAGTAAGTCAGAATTAGAGGAGAAGAGTTAGAAAATCTGTGAATATATATTTAGAATGGAAAATGCTCAGGAGTTCACAACCTTGGAGTTGATAGAGCAGTTTCCAAAAGTAAGTGAGGTGGTAAACACTCCACAAACATGGAGATCTGCTGGCCTAAACACTTCTTGAGAAATTGCCTCTGAGCTTGGGCACTTGAAATATATGTTGTTTTCAGGAGCTTTAACTTCCGATGTAGTGAGACCATCAAAGCTAGGTCTGCATCTATGTGACCAGGAGGACATGGTTTCTTATTTTCCAATGAACATGAGGCAGCAGTGCTAAATTCTCTCTTTGTAGCTAAATTGTGGCCACGGGGGCTAAGTGTCACCCCATGTGGACTGTGAAGCCACTTGGTCATCCTCGACTTTTCATTGTGTTTCTTGCTGCTGCACTGGGAGTTTGGTATTTGCTTCACGAAATACAAGGAGTTCAAGTGGGACACAGTGCTGGAGGGAGTTCTGTCACGTGTGGTGGGTCAGTGTCTGCATGGGAATGCACCAAATAGGCTTCTATCCCACATAGCTTGCCCCTTGACCATAGCAACCTGATTCTAAACATTGCCGTGAAAAATCTCCATATAACAAGATGCCTTTATATAGAAGGGTCTGCTGGCTGCACCGTGTCTGTGTCAAGGCATTTGAAAGTCAATGGCAGATCCACAGGCCCCACCACAGATGTTTTATCACACACCTGCACACCACTGCTCTAGGCCCACTACATATCAGGCTCCAACTTACTGGCATCTCTGTTCTACACCATTTTCATGATACCTAGTCAATCAAGGCACTGTCTGGTATACTCATGATCAGCAACAGGACATCCAAAGGTTCTCCAGTGCCACCTGGTCATGAGAATTTCTAAAAATTCATGGTATTTATCTAACTATTTTTCACATATGAAGTTGTTGGTACTGTGGGTTTCAATTCATTCAGGATCCATTAAATGTTGAGGAAGCTCATTTTAATGAAGGATCTGGAGATCTCTCACAGGCAAGGCTTCCCAAAGAGTGGCCAAATTGTCACATGAAGCCAGGCCCATTGAGGTCTCCAATGTGAGGTCCATGTGTGTTTTGACTCTCAACGATGGCTGCCAGGTCTTTCAGAATAAAACCTGTGATATCCTAGCTGAGATTCCCAGTGCTCTCTGGAAAGCCTCTCTGGGCCAAGATCTCAGTTTCCAAGGGCGACTCTCATGCGTGGCCTCCTGAAATCCCAACAACATTCATGGCAATACTTCTCTGAAGTCAGTTCCAAATCTCATTCTCTAAGGGGAATCACACCAGAGTTCAAGCCCAGGTGGACCCAGTCATCTCTTCCAACTACCACACAAATGACCACAATTAAAACCAAAACACTCCCACATGGCCCTCATCTTTTTCCATATAAACACACATCATAACCTCTGGATGGAGTTTTCCATGAGGTGCACATCCAAACCAGTGCCCAAAATAAGCTCCCTTGCCCCTCATTTGCCTAACATCAGGGTTGATTGAACACGCTTCCTGTGAACCAGCAGTGATCAAATAGGCCTGCCGTAAATGCTCCACTTCTCCACTTTGAGGCCTTCTTACTGTGGGGTTTAGATTCTTTTTTTTTTCTAAATTTTTTTTGGAAATTTAATTGAAAAGTTAAAAAAAATTGTTTTGCAGAATATTAAATTTCTAATGGCAAAGCCTTCACCTTGTTTGTGAAGGAAACCTTGATGCCTTGCCAATCTGGTTATATGGAGACACTCAAAATTTTCTGTTACATACTACATGGATGAATGGCTAAAGCACATAGTTTTTTAAAACTGAAAGGCAGATACCAGCAAGTAAGATAACAAATAAAAGACAATTTTATTAAAAAATAAAGTTGTTATATGACTCAAATATTGGAAATTCAATTCTTTTTTTTTTGGTTGTTCAAAACATTATAAAGCTCATGATATATCATCTTTCATACATTTGACTTAATTGGGTTATGAACTCCCATTTTTACCCCAAATACAAATCGCAGAATCACATCAGTTACACACTCACGTTTTTACATAATAGCATACTAGTTATTGTTGAATTCTGCTACCTTTCCTATCCCCTACTATTCCCCCTCCCCTCCCATCTTCCCTCTCTACCTCATCTGCTTTTGTTTAATTCTCTCCCTTGTTTTCCCCTCTTTAGCCTCACAACCTCTTATATGTAATTTTGTGTAACATTGAGTAGTCTCCTACCATTTCCATATAATTTTCCTTCTCTCTCCCTTTCTCTCCCCCCACTCATCTCTGTTTAGTTTTAATATTTTTCTCATGTTCTTCCTCCCTGTTCTCTTCTTATTTGCTCTCTCTATATAAAAGGAAACATTTGGCATTTGTTTTTTAAGGATTGGATAGCTTCGCTTAGCATAATCTATTCTAATGCCATTCATTTCCCTGCAAATTCTATGATTTTGACATTTTCAGTGCTGTGTAATACTCCATTGTGTATAGATGCCACATTTTTATTATCCATTCGTCTATTGAAGGGCATCTAGTTTGGTTCCACAGTCTAGTTATTGTGAATTGTGCCGCTATGATCATCGATGTGGCAGTATCCTTATACTGCTCTCTATTAAGATCCTCAGGGAAGAGTCTGAGAAGGGCGATATCTCAAATGGTGGTTCCATTCCCAGCTTTCCCAGGAATCTCCATACTGCTTTCCATATTGGACTCTCCAATTTGCAGGCCCACAAGCAGTGTACAAGTGTACCCTTTACCCCACATCCTCACCAACACTTATTGTTGTTCGACTTCATAATGGCTGCCAATCTTACTGGAGTGAGATGGTATCTTAGGGTGGTTTTGATTGCATTTCTCTGACTGCTACAGATGGTGAGCATTTTTTCATGTACTTGTTGATTGATTGTATATCCTCCTCTGTGAAGTGTCTGTTAAGATCCTTGGCCCATTGTTGATTGGGTTATTTGTTATCTCATTGTTTAATTGTTTTGAGTTCTTTGTATATTCTAGATATTAGGGCTCTATCTGAAGTGTAAGGGGTAAAAATTTGTTCCCAGGATGTAGGCTCTCTATTTAACTCTCTTATTGTTTCTCTTGCTGAGAAAAAACTTTTTTAGATTAAGTAAGTCCCATTTGTTTATTCTTTTTATGAACTCTTGGGCTATGGGTGTCCTATTAAGGAATTTGGAGCCCAACCCCACAGTATGTACATCGTAGCCAACTTTTTCTTCTATCAGACGCAGTGTCTCTGATTTTATATCTGGCTCCTTGATCCATTTTGAGTTAACTTTTATGCATTGTGAGAGAAAGGGATTCCGTTTCATTTTGTTGCATATGAATTTCCAATTGTCCCTGCACCATTTGTTGAAGATGCTATCCTTCTTACATTGCATGCTTTTAGGTCCCTTTTCAAATGTAAGAAAGTTGTAATTTTGTGGATATGTCTCTGTGTCCTCTATTCTGTACCATTGGTCCATCTGCCTGTTTTGATACCAGTACCACACTGTTTTTGTTACTATTGCTTTGTAGTACAGTTTGAACTCTGGATTCACACTTCCTGCTTAGAATTGCTTTCGCTATTCTGGGTCTTTTGTTGTTCCATATGAAATTCATGATTACTTTATCTATTTCTACAAGAAATGCCATTGGGTTTTTGATTGGCATTGCATTAAACCTGTAGAGAACTTTGGGTAATATCGCCATTTTGATGATGTTATTTCTGCCTATCCATGTACAGGGCATATTTTTCCATCCTCTAACATCTTCTTCTATCTCTCTCTTTAGGGTTCTGTAGTTTTCATTGTATAAATCTTTCACCTCTTTGGTTAGGTTGATTCCCAAGTTTTTTTATTTTCTTTGAGTATACTGTAAATGGAGTGGTTTTCCTCATTTCCATTTCAGAAGTTTTGTTGCTGATATACAAGAATGCCTTTGATTTATGCGTGTTGATTTTATATCCTGCCAATTTGCTGAATTCATTTATTAACTCTAGCAGTTTCTTTGTAGACCCTTTTGGGTCTGTTAAATATATTATCATGTCATCCACAAATAGCGATAATTTAAGTTCTTCTTTTCCTATTTTTATGCCTTTAATTTCCTTTGTATGTATCATTGCTCTGGATAGTATTTCAAGAACTAAATTAAATAGAAGTGGTGATAGAGGGCATCCCTGTCTTGTTGCAAATTTTAGAGGGAATGCCTTCAGTTTTTCTCCATTTAGGATGATGCTAGCCTGAGGTTTAGCATATATAGCTATTACCATGTTGAGGTAAGTTCCTGTTATTCCTAGTGTTTTATAGAGTTTTAAAGAAAAAGGGATGCTGTGCTTTGTAGAATGCTTTTTTTGCATCTATCGAGATGATCATATGGTTCTTCTCTTTAAGTCTATTGATGTGATGGATTACATTTATTGATTTCCGTATATTGAACCAGCCTTGCATCCCTGGGATGAATCCCTCTTGATCATGAAGCACAATTTTTTATATGCTTTTGTTTTTTAATTGCCAGGATTTTATTGAGAATTTTTGCATCCAAGTTTATTAGAGATATTGGTCTGTAGTTTTCTTTCTTTGAAGTGTCTTTGTCTGGTGTTGGGATCAGGGTGATGTTGGCCTCATAGAATGAATTTGGAAGAACTCCTTCTTTTTCTATTTTTTGAAATAGCTTGAAAAGTATTGGTATTAATTCATCTTTGAACGTTTTGTAGAACTCTGCTGTATAACCATCTGGTCCAGGGCTTTTTTTGGTTGGTAGTCTTTTGAAGGTTTCTTCTATTTCTTCCTTTGTTATTGGTCTATTTAAATTGGGTGAGTCTTCCGGACTCAAACTTGGCAGATTATATGACATAAGAAATTTATCAATATCTTCATTATCTTCTGTTTTATTGGAATATGGGGTTTCAAAATACTTTCTAATTATCATCTGAATTTCTGTAGTGTCTGTTGTGATGTTGCCTTTTTTATCCCATATGTTAGTAATTTGAGTTCTCTCTCTACTTCTCTTCATTAGCATGGCTAAGGCCCTGTCGATTTAATTTATTTTCAAAGAACCAACTTTTATTTTTTCAATTTTTTTGTTTCAATTTTGTTGATTTCTCCTCTAATTTTAATTATTTCTTGTCTTCTACTACATTTGTTGTTTTGCTTTTTTTTTCTAGGTTTTTGAGATGTAGTGTGAGATCATTTATTTGTTGTTTTTTTTCTTTTTTTTTTTGAGGAAAGAATTCCAAGAAATGAATTTCCCTCTTAAAACTGCTTTCATTGTTTTCCATAGAATCCGGTATGTTTTGTCTGTATTGTCATTTGTCTCTAAGAAATTTTTTATCTCCTCGTTTATGTCTTCTGTAACCCATTGATCATTCAGTAACATATTGTTCATTTTCCATGTGATGTAGAATTTTTCCTTCCTTCTTCAATCATTAATTTCAAGTTTCATTCCATTATGATCAGATATGGTGCATGGTATTATCTCCATACTTTTATATTTACTAAGAGTTTCCATATGGCATAATATATGGTCTATATTTGAGTAGGACCAATGTGCTGCTGAGAAGAACATGTATCCACTTTATGATGTTTGATATATTCTATATATGTTGGTTAAGTCTAGGTTATTGATTGTTCTATTAAGTTCTATAGTTTCTTAATTCAGATTTTCTCTAGAGGATCTGTCCAATTGTGAGAGTTGTGTGCTGAAGTCACCCGTAATTATTGTGTTATAGCCTATATGACTCTTGAAGTTGAGGAGAGTTTGTTTTATGACTTTGCACCACCATTGTTTGATGCGTACAAATTGATAATTGTTATGTCTTGTTGGTTAATGGTGCCTTTTAACAGTATATAGTGTCCTTCTTTATCACTTTTGATTAACTTAGGTTTAAGTTGATTTTAATCGATATGAGTATGGCCACTCCTTCTTGCTTCCGAGGGCCAACAATGGCTGCAAAGTCTTTCAGAATAAAATCATGTGATTTCCTGGCTGAGATTCCCATTGCTCTGTGGAAAGCCACCTTGGGCCTAGATCTCAGTTTCAAAGGGTGACATTCATGCGTGGCCTCCTAAAAACCAACACAATTCATTTCAATACTTCTATGAGGTACGTTCCAGAACTCAGGCTCTAAGGGAAATCACACCAGAGTTCAAGCCCAGGTGGACCAAGTCATCTCTTCCATCCCCCACACAAATGACCACAATTAGAACAAAAAAACTCCCACATGGCCCTCATCTTCGTCCATAAAGACCCTCATCAAAAGTTCTGGATGGAAGTTTTCATGAGGGTCGCAACCAAAGAAAGTTTCCAGAATAAGCTCCCTTGCCTCTAATTTCCCTAAAGTCAGGGTGGCCTGGACACCCTTCCTGTGAACCAGGAGTGATCAAAAAGGCCTGCCATTAAATCCGCTCTGTTTCTATAATTTGAGGCTTACTGAATGTCAGGTATAGATTTTTTATGTGATTTGGAGTCATGAGAAAACCCAAGCATATCTGCAGAGCATTGAAGAATTCATTTGACAAAGAGGATCCCTATTCTCACTTGAAGGGGGTCAGGAACCTAACAGAGAAAGGCAAGAATCTTCATCCACAATGACTGCTCTTTTTGCCATTTTGGTTTTGAATGCACACATGGGTTCTTTCTTTAGATCCATTAGGTGCTGAGAATCTAAGCCACAGCCTCACACAGGGCCAAGAGGCAGATTCAGACAAATCCCTTTCCAAAGCAATTAAGCAAAGAGCCACAGGTGATGTCCATTTATTTCCATTTGAAAATTTTTTCTTCAGGCTTCACAAAGGGGTGGCCTGAGGCAAAGACCTTCCTGACATTCAGGGCAACAGAACCCTTGATTTGTATACTTAGCTTGAATTATGTTCTGCACCGAGGTCTCAGATAAATCGATATACAATGGCATAGGACCGTGTACCTCGGATGATTGAATGTAGAAGAGAACATCCAGTCAAAAAGGGATAGTCTGTAGGATTAGGAAGATAGTCAGTAGGTTTAGGAAGAAGAGTGACTCTAGGAGTTGGACCAAAAGTTCTTTAACAATAGGGTTTCAGTTAGAGAGTGAATGTAAATGTCAGCACATGTGAAGAGACAGTCACAATGATGAACTGGGAAAAATATGTAGGAAAGCAGATATCAATAGAAAGATTAGGAAATCAGGCAAAGTATAAAGTGAGTGATAGGATTAGACATTTTTAACAGGCTTGAGGTTGAATATATAATCTTAGGAAGAAACAAATATGTAGTAATCAATAGGATTGACATTTGAGAGCATTAGGCACCCTGGACATGGATGTTTTTAGTAATCCATGGTCACTTTCCATTTAGGCTTTGGTACAATCATATGTGTGACCTTTGCATTTTGTGTCCAGAATACTACCGTGATAAATTGTATATGTTGATAAGGTGACATGAGTATTTCTTCCACCATTATGGGGAGTAATATTCTGGAAACTTATAAATTAGTACTGGTGATACAAATAGGTGTACCTTGTGTTGATGATTATTGAGATGTTGCATGAATAGACCATATTGTGATAAAGTATATAACTAGTTCCAACTTTAAATAATGGATTGAGTTTGCATCTGAAAATATATTGGAAATCTTATATTGATATATATACAATCATTCCAACCAGTTATATATGTAATGGTAATATTAGGGTTACGGTTTATCGTGAAGGGTGAGTATTGCTTCAAAAATGATTATGGAATCAAAAATAATGTGTTTAGAAAGAAGTGTAGTGAAAAGACCAGTAAAGAAACATGGAGGATTACATGTGTTCTTAAGTAGTAAGTAAATGAATGTGAACCAAATGCCTATAATTTTGTGAAGTTGTGGATGAAAAAATATATCCTATGATGTCCATAAACAGATAAAATAGTAATATACCAGTGTTGAATAAAAATGAACTTCAAAATACACATCATGTCCCATAGCAATATACTTGCATTGATGTTAAACTGGGTCAGGTACTGTAGAAATATTAGGATTGGTATGCACCACCTACTAAACTTAGTTTTCAGTAGTAGGAAACAAAAATGTATTACAGGAATATAAATATTGCTGAAAATAATCTTGTAAAGATTGGATTTTGAACCCACATACATGAATATAAATGAATTTAGGGAGTGTATAATAAGACACATATTTTTCATATTTTTTTTAAAATCTGGAGGAAAAAAAAAATATATATATATATATATATATATATATATATATACACATATATATTTTTTCCAGATTTAAAAAAATACACAAACACACACACACACACACACACACACATGCACACATACACGCACACACACACACACACACATTAATATTTAGCAATATATATGCCAATCGAAATTCATCATGAAATATAATTAATCCACGTATTCAAAAATATTCATTTTACTGAACATGGATTTATGTATAGTGTTTTTCACTAGGAAGCTCACCCATAGGTTGAATTTTCAGTTCCATCATTATTTAGGGAGAGTCATCTGTTCTCACAATTTTATATTCCAAAGTCAGGGAGCTCAAAAGAATGTCCGTGTGATACCAGGTAGGATATTATATATATGCATAAAAAAATACATGTGCTGAATAGGATACAGAGAAAGGGAGACAGGAATTTATATATGTGATAATTTTAAAAAATCATGGAGAAATATTACAATGAAAAGTTGACTAGATTTAAAAAACATACTCTTGATAATGCAGAAGGCAAATAGATGTATACACCATGCTTCCTATGAAAGGCCTGTATTTCTATTCGGTTAGGTTTCTTTCTCTCCATGATATTAGGATTAGTAGTCAGAGTCTAGTAGGGTATGGGTTAGTGTCAGGGATTCAGTATTTCAAATGGAAAAAAGGAAAATGAATCTAATGTGTATGCAAAAATGTGATACACATAAATCTTCCCTCTCTCATCCAGAACAATGCCTTGACATAACCATCGCTAAAATTAAGACACAATTAGAGGAGAGGAGTTAGAATATCTGTGAATTTATGTGGAATGGAAAATGCTCAGGAGTTCACAACACTGGAGGTGGTAGAACAGTTTCCAAAAGTAAGGGAGAGGGTAAACAATCCAGAAACATGGAGCTGTGGTGGCCTAAAGACTTCTTGAGAAACTTCCTCTGAGGTTGGGAACAAGAAATATATGTAATTGTCAGGAGATTTAGCTTCGTTTGTAGTGACACCATGAAATCTGGGTCTGCATCTATGTTACCTGGAGAACATGGTTTCTTATTTTCCAATGATCATGAGGCAGCGGTGCTGAATTCTCTCTTTGTAGGTAAACTGAGGCCACTGGGCTGAAGTGTCTCCCATGTGGACTGTGAAGCCATTTGGTGATCCTCCACTTTCCAGGGTGTTTCTTACTGCTGCACTGGGAGTTTGGTACTTGCTTCACGAAATACAAGGAGTTCAACTGGGATAAAAATGCTGGAGGAGTTCTGTCATGTGTGGTTGGTCAGGGTCGCGAAGAGAATGTACGAACCAGGCTTCTATCCTACATAGCTTTCCCCTTGACTATAGCAACCTGATTCTGAACATTGCCCTGAAACCTCTCCATATGACAAGATGCCTTTACATATAAAGGTCTGCTGCCTGCACCATGTCAGTCGCAAGTCTTTCAAAGCCAATGGAAGATCCAGGTGGTCCTACCAAAAATATTTATTTACACACCTACAGTCCACTTCTCTACGCCCAGTACTCAGCAGGATCCAAATTACTGGCATCTCTGTTCTACACCATTTTCACGAAACCCAGTCAATCAAGGCACTGTTTGGTACACTCATGATCAGCAACAGGAAATCCAAAGTTTATCCAGTGCCACCTGGTCATGGGAATTTCAGAAATTTCATGGTATTAATCTAGTCATATTTCAAAAATGAAGTTAGAGGCACTGTGGGTTTCAATTAATTCAGGAACCATTAAATGGTGAGGAAGCTCATTTCAATGAAAGCTCTGGAGAACACTCACAGAAAAGCCTTCCAAAAGACTGGCAAAAAGGTCACATGAATCCAGACACATTGTGGTCTACAATGTGAGGTCCATATGTGTTTGGACTCTCAACTAGGGCTGCCAAGTCTTCAAGAAGTAAATCATGTGATATCCTGGCTCAGAATCCCCGAGCTCCGTGGAAAGCCATCCTGGGCCTAGATCTCAGTTTCCAAAGGCAATTCTCACGCGTGGCCTAGTAAAATCCCAAGAGAATTCACGGCAATACTTCTCTGAGGTCAGATCCAGAACTCATTCTTTAAGGGGAATCACACCAGAGTTCAAGCCCAGGTGATCCCAGTCATCTCTTCCAACTACCACACAAATTACCACAATTAAAACAAGAACACTCCCATATGGCCCTCATCTTCTTCCATATTGACACTCATCATAATTTGGCTGGATGTTTAAATGAGGGGCGCAGACCAAGACAGTGTCCAAAATAAGCTCCTTTGACCCTCATTTGCCTAAAGTCAAGGTGGCCTGGACACCCATCCTGTGAACCAGGAGTGATCAAATAGGCCTGCCATTAATACCGCTCCAATTCTCCAATTTGAGGCCTACTGACTGTGGGGTTTAGATTCTTTATGTGAATTTTAGTCATGATAAAACCAAACACCTATGGGCTAGCCTCTGTAGGTTTTGAAGAACTCATTTGACCCAAAGGATCCCTATTTTCACTTGATGGAGTTCAGGAACCTTACAGAGGAAGTCAAGAGACTTCATCCCAATGACTGCTCTTTTGGCCATTTTTCATTTGGATGCAAACATGGGAACTTTCTTTAGATCCATCAGGTGCTGAGAATCTAAGTCACAGCCACACACAGGGCCAGGGGGCTGATTCATACACATCCCTTTTCAAAGCACTTAAGAAAAGAGCCACAGGTATGCCCAATCATTTCCCTTTGAAAACTGTTTTCTTCAGGCTTCAAAAAGGGGTGGCCAGAGGCAAAGACCTTCCTGACATTCAGGGCAACAGAACAATTGGTAAGTAAAAGGCCCAAAGCAGGGTTTCTCCACTGAGACTTTCCTGGTCACACTGATATCTGAGTTTTCTGAGATGCTCCCCATTCCCTACAGCTATCCAGTACATTGTTATGTCACAGAGCTTTGAGGTGGTAAAGATCTTGGACACAAAACCATAGGCCTATTCTTGAGATTGGCCGGAATTCAGGAAGAAAACAGGAACTTAGGAAGATAGCAGGTGTTGCACATCAATAAGGCAAGCTACAGTCCATTCATAAATGGGGCAATATGAATGCTGAGAAGCTTTCTACTCGACAAGACACATCCATTCATGAATTCTCTTTTCTAATGTCTACAACCACGGACACAGTGAGATACACAGACAGAGAAACACTCGCCATGTTAAACGACTTACTAGAAACAGTCCACTTCCAACGAAACAAACTGACTTTCCTACCTATTCTCAGAGAATGAGACAAAACCACAAACCCACAACCACACCCACAAAGGCACCTTCTTCCCCCAAGTAGGTCTTTGACTATCCGGAGTGTCCTCTGACTTGTAGGCCATAATATGTTCCCCCAAAATAGCCTGTCCTGTCTCAGATCTGGTCTCCTTGGCAAACTCTGTGAACTTCTCAGGAGCCAACGGTGAGCCACTAACTGCTTTCTCAAGAAAAGCAACGCTTCCGAGCTTTCCTGGCATTTGTTCTTCTCACGTCTGAAGGTACCAAGAAAGACTGACTGTCCTTGGTAAATTCAAATAAGTGAGACCACAGGGATGGGGACTGGGACTGGCTCTGTGTGCCTGGCTTCCTGGATCCAAAGTTCAGAAAGTTCCACCACCAAGGAAGTGAGGTGAGGTCATTTCCTTCCTGAACTGAATGAGGTCCCTGTCTTGGCAACCACTTTGTCTTAACTGTTGCTTCCAAGGGTCCCATGAGATTGAGGCTGCCCCTACTTCCTGTGACACTTTCACAAGTTAGAATGGTATATCAACCATAGGCACCCAGGAATAGATCTCCACAAAGGCCTGTTTTGGTCCATGTTCTCTACATTAAGAAGAGAATCTAATTCAGACACAACCTTTTATCCTGACCGGGTTGTTTGCCATGGAAGATGACTTTTGCTTTCTCAGGTCCTTCATAGCTGCCTACATCTTCTCCAGGGATCATTTCTGCATGGGCCTTTGAGGTTCTCAGCAGGTGGAAGTTTCCCTACATTTCTTTATTGTAAAATCAACTCTTTCCCTGCTCTTCTATAAAGTTAGATTGAAGGAACAGTGTATGATTATGGTTAAAAACATGTTTGATTTGGGTTAGAAATCATTGTGCTGGATGAATAATGGTATTGGGAACTTGCTATGTGTATAAGAATATATAGGTGTAATATATGTATGAAAAAAGAAATCTAAGTATGATTTGAAGGCCAGAAGGGCATTGGGCCCTTGATTGGGATATGCAGCATTGAATTACGTTCTGCAGAGATGTCTCAGATAAATCGATATACAATGGCATAGGTCCTTGTACCTTGCATGAATTAATGTAGAAGGAACATCCAGTCAAAAAGGGATAGTCGGTAGTGAAAGGTTAATAAAATAGGTACTTGTAATTTCCTGTTTTTCTGTATGCTTAACAAAACACTGTTGAAATCTTGAGAAATGTTTGCTAATCTTGTTCTAGAATGTACTGTTCCCAACTGCCAAACTGCAGAATGTACTGCCTCACTCGGTGTCACGCGAACCGCCCACTCACCCTTACACATCAGTAAACTTCCCTCCCTTCCCTCTCCAAGAAATGTATGTAAGCTCTGCATAAGCTGTTCTCAGAGCTCTCTGATCTATTTAAGTTAGCTGTGAGCCCCAGCAAGCTGGACCCAAAAAAAACCCTTTGCTGTTGCATGAGACAGTCTCTTGGTAGTCTCTTCCTCTGACACTCGCCTGAACTTTACATATTGAGGTTCCACCGAGTTCTGGCAGTGGCGGATGAGAGACCCCCAACGGGCTCCTCTCGGAGCAAGTAAGGCGCCTCTTTCTGGTTTCAGGTGTCATGTTAGGGCTTGGCAAAATTGCTGGAGATGAAGAGCCTGGGGTCTCTCCAACGGTGGCTGAGAGACGTGTCACAGAGACATAGGGCACCTCCATGGGGGACCCCGCAGAGGACTCGGAGAATCAAGGAACAATTGCTTCATCGACTCAGTGATATTTTGTTTTAGATTAGGTATTGCCATCCTATCGGGTTTTGCCGGCTACGCATTCCTGGTCTCAGTGTTGGACGTCCATTGCCTGTCTTCATGGTCTTGTCTTATCTGTGTCATGTGACTTTGCTTTTACTGTTTGTGTACCTTTCATTATGGGACAGAGCACTTCAATGGCTCTGTCCCTGACCCTTGATCACTGAACCAAAGTCTGCTTAAGGGCTCAGTATCTTTCTTTTTTTAGTAAAACGCTAGACCTGGCAGACTCTCTGTGCCTCAGAATGGCCCATTTTGGAGTCGTATGGCCCCTAGAAATATCTTTCTACTTCCCACTAATTTAAAAAGTCAGAGATATTGTCTTTCAGCCAGGGCCACATAGCCATCCTGATCAACAGCCATATATCTTAACTTTGCCAACCTCTGCAAATCTCCTCCACCATGGGTGAAGCCTTTCCTTGCCCATGCCTCTGCTCATACTCCTTCCCCCATGATCTCTCAAACCCTCACCTCTTCCACCTCCTCCACCCTCTGTTCTCCCTGAGTCACAAGATTTGACTCTACTGGACTCTTCTTCCCCTCCTTATCCACTGCCCTCGTCCCCTAACACACAACACACTCTAAGTGATTCCCCTGCTTCTGACTAAGCCTCTCTACCATTGGAGGAAGCTAAGCCGGTAATAGGATCTGATAATGGACCGATGTTCATGGCCCAGGTAAGTCAGGGGTTAGCCAGGAACCTGGGGATTAATTGGAAGTTATATTGTGCTTATAGACCCCAGAGTTCAGGACAAGTAGAAAGAATGAATAGAACAATTAAAGAGACCTTAACGAAATTAAGCTTAGAGACCAGCATAAAAGATTGGACTATGCTCCTGACTTATGCAATGTTTCATGCAAGAAAAAATCCTTCTGTTTCTTTGAGTAGCCTTACCCCCTGAGAAATTCTCTATGGTGGCCCTCGTCCAGTAAGGGTCCTAAGCCCAACTGTAAGACCTAAGGATCCATTTCACACCCTCTTGGTTGACAGACTTAAAGCTCTTGAAAGAACTCAGTGATACCTGTGAAAATAGCTGGCCACTGCCTACCAAACTGTGTACCAGGGGATTCCACATCCATATCAAATAAGAGACTTCATGTATGTAAGATGACATCAGGTGTCATCCCTGGAACCCTGCTGAAAAGGACCATACCAGGTGTTACTTATAACACCTACAGTGGTAAAGGTATACAGAATCACTTCCTGGATCCATGCCTCTCATCTCAAGCCTGCTCCTTGTCCAGAATCTTTCTGGAAACTGGAAAAGACTGGTAACAGTTTCAAATTGTGTATTCGCCATGTGGATAAGGTTATATACTCTCCCCTTGGCCACAAGTAGTCCTAACCCTCATCAGCCTGTTAAGCAGCGATGGCTGATCACAAATCCTACTGGAAAAGAGTATAATCTATCTCGCATACAGCCCCCTTAGGGACCTGGTGGCCATCTCTCCACCCAGACATTTGTCAGCTGGCCATAGGTCTTTTTTATTGGGATATCCCTGATGAAGAAAATCCCACTAAAATACCATTAAATCCCTTCCGTACCATAGATAATGGAAACAAACTTTATGGATGTAGGGACACGCGAGCCAGATGCGGTTGGCTAGCCTAGATTACTATGTTTGCCCGGCAAACTATCAAAGCCACAAACAGTAACGGCTGTGTGGGGGAAAAGCCGACTTCTTCTGTATTTCATGGAGATGTGATCATACAGGGGCTGCCTGATGGAACCCCAATACTTCATCAAATTCAGTACACAGCATTGGCCATATTACCAAGTAGAAAACAGAAAAAGGATGGCCCCCAGAGGGGTCTCTAGATCCTCAAATTTTGCATGACCTTTTTAACTTCTGCAAGTGCTCAAAAGGGTGAAAGGAGATTCCCCTATGTGGAAGCCTTTTCCCTCCTTCACTCACATCCTGAACTATGCTTCTCCAATAGATTTTTATCCTCAGCCTTCTGCTCCAGACTCTCTGCTGTCACTCCCACCTCAGCAACCTGATTTCTCCCCTCCAATTACTAGATCAGAAACCCAAACCTCCACCAGTTCTCAGACAATTGCCCACTAGTGAGGTAGCAGGTACTGAGGTACCCCTCCACCGACTCATTCCTCTCTTCTCCTGTCAGTGCCCTCACCGGGTCCCACCAGGTCCTCTTTCCAGCTAACCCAAAGCTCAAACGAGCTGAGGAGAGCTCTCAGACCCTTATCCAAGATGTAATATAAATGGCCATTAAAGTTGCTTTGTCATCACTGAAAACAGGTTACTAAAATTTAAAGTCCCTCACAGAATTTTGGGATACTCACTCCCGTTTTCTGCTCTGCTCTACCTGTTCTACTGCTGAAGTTTTGTTGCTAGGAAATTCCCAAACCCCTTTCCAATTATTTTTTTACATCTCTCTTTTTCCTCATTCTCAGATCCTCAGAGCTTCTCTCAGCCCCACCTTCCCCGTATTCCCCCTCTGTACCAGGCCCACAGAAAAGTCTTAAATGTCCTTCTCCAGAAGTCTTCACCATGGCTGAATTTAGAACTTTCAGCATAGAGTTTCTATAAAGAGTTCAATGTAGATAAAATTTCTCTTTTTGTATTGCCCTGTTCTACTTGGCCACTGGTTAAAAAACTCAGTACTTCTAAGCTAGACAACCCCTAACTTGTTTTTCACAAAATATGTGAACAAGGCCTCTGGCCTTCAGCTGGGGCTTCACAGAAATGGCTACATTTCTAAGATAAAGAAATTACCAAATGGGCTCCGTTGTAACAGCTGGCAGGGGGAAAATAAGAAAGGGAATAAAAAGCTCTTCCCCTCCCATGTGTCCTTGAAAATTTAACTTGCCCAGAACAGAGGAAAAATCAGAAACAAATACTGCTTTTTTGAACTTCTGCAGACTGTAAACTTCTGAGCCCCATCCTTATATGCTGGGTACAAAATTCTGAAACTACCTAAACTTGAGTTTCAGGGGATTAATTGATTACAACAGAAGCAATGCCCTCTGAATCCGGTTGCAACAAAATAGGACTGTTTCCCTGTCTTCAGTGCCTTAGGTGCCTTGCCTTGTCTGTCCCTACAACAGCATAATTCTATATACTTAAACATTGTTTATGTTTTCATGAAATGGTCAACAGATGGGATTAATTTTGAAATGGTGCAGATGTTTCCCAGAGTGCTCTATCATTATGCAGGTTCGTTTGAAGATCAAATGGGGGGGGGGGCATACAACCGGTTCCACTGGGAACATGTATCACTCACTTTAGCCATCCTATTATGAATAGGAGTTGCTGCACGGGTGGGCACAGGAGCCACTGCCATTGTCCATGGGACACAACAAATGACCCAATTAGAAGCAGCAATAGAGCAAAACTAAGATATTAGAAACCCCCATCAGAGCTTTGCATGAATCTTTAACCTCTCTCTCTGAAGTTGTTTTACAGAACAGTTGAGGGTTGGACCTCCTCTTTATTAGAGAAGGGGGCCTTTGTGATGCATTGAGGAAAGAATGTTGTTTTTATGCTGACCATACTGGAGTTGTAATAAAATCTATGAGTAAATTTAAAAGACACCTTGAAGAGCATCAACAAGAGAGAGAGGCCCAAAAAGGGTGGCTTGAGTCTTGGTTCACACACTCCTCCTGGTTAACTACGTTTTTATCAACCTTTCAGGTCCAATAATAATCCTCATATTATTGCTAACTATAAAACCCTGTTTGCTCAACCGTGTAATTTCTTTTCTCCAGGCTCAAATTGGACGAGTTAAACTTATGGTAATACCCCACTAGCAGACATAGAATGTGACACCCTCCAATGATCATTTTTATGATTAAAAGTAGCCAGAAGAAGAAGTGGGGAATTAAAGGTTAATAAAATAGGTACTTGTCACTTCTTATTTTTCTGTATGCTTAACAAAACACTGTTGAAATCTTGAGAAATGCTTGCAAATCTTGTTCCCAGAATGTTCTGTCCCCAACTGCGCAACTGCAGAATGTACTCCCTCACCCAGTTGCACGCAAACCACCCACTCGCCCTGACCCATCAATAAAATTCCCTCCCTGCCCTCTCCAGGGAAAGTATATAAGCTCTACTTAAGCTATTCTCAGGGCTGTCTGCTCGATTTAAGTGATCTCTGAGCCCCAGCATGCTGGACACCAAAAAAACCCTTTGATGTTGCATGAGATAGTCTGTTGGTTGTCTCCTCCTCTGAAGCTCGCCCCACATTTACTTGGATGATTGAATGTAGAAGAGAACATCCAGTCAAAAAGGGATAGTCTATAGCATTAGGAAGATAGTCAGTACTTTTAGGAATAAGGGTGAGTATAGGAATTGGAAAAAAAAGTTCTTTAGCAATAGGGTTTCGATTAGAGAGTGAATGTAAATGTCAGCACAGGTGAAGAGTCAGTCACAATGATGAACTGGGGAAAATATGTAGGAAAGCAGATATCAATAGAGACATTACGAAAACAGGCAAAGTATAAAGTGAGTGATAGGATTAGATATTTTGAACAGGGTTGAGTTTACATATATAATCTTAGGAAGAAACAAATATGTAGTCACAAATAGGATTGACATTTGAGATCATTAGGCAAATTTCAGGTGGATGAATATTTCTCAGAATAATCTTGTGAATAGTTGATTATAAATCCACATACATAAACATGAATGAATTTAGGTAGTGTATATAAGACACATATATTTCATATTTTGAAAAATCTGGAGAGTGTATATATATATATATATATATATATATACAAAACACACACACAGACAAAAAAGTAGCAATATATATGTCAATCAAAATTCATTATAAAATATGCATCATCCAGAGATCTAAAAATATTAATTTTACTGAACATGGATTTATGTATAATGCTCTTCAACTAGCAAGCTCACCCATAGGTTGAATATCCAATTCCAACAAGTTTAGTAGGAGTGATCTCTTCTAACAATTTGTATCTGCCAAGTCAGCCACCTCACAAGAATGTACGTGTGGTACCAGGTAGGAATCTATATGTGCATATAAGAATACAGAGAAAGGGAGACAGGAATTCACATATTTGTTAACCTTAAAAATACATGGACAACTATTTCAACAACAAATCGACTAGATTCATGACTCCAACTCTGTATCATGCAAAAGGCAAGTCCAACAATACACCAGGCCTACTCTGAACTGCTTGTATTTCTATTCTGTTTGGGTTAGTTTTCTCCATCATATTAGAATTAGTAGTCAGAGTCTGGTCGGGTATGGGTTAGAGTCAGGGATTCAGTATTTTGAATGGAAAATAAAAAACTGAATCCAATGTGTATGCAAATATATGCTACAGAAAATTCTTCCCACTCTCCTCCAGAACAATGCCTTGACATTACCTTCGCACCAAGTAAGACACAATTAGAGGAGAAGAGTTAGAAAATCTGTGAATACCTATCAGGAATGGAAAATGCTCCAGATTTCACAACTTTGGAGGTGCTAGAGGAGTTTCCAAAAGTAAGGGACAGGGTAAACACTCCACAAACATGGAGCTCTGCTGGCCTAAAGACTTTTTGAGAACCTGCCTTTGAGGTTGGGCACTTAAAATATATGTTGTTTTCATTAGCTTTAGCTTTATTTGTAGTGAGACAATCAAAGCTCGATCTGCTTCTATGTGACCTGGAGGACATGGTTATTTATTTTCCAATAAAAATGAGGCACCAGTGCTGAATTCTCTCTTTGTAGGTAAACTGTGGCCACTGAGGGCTAAGTGTCTCCCCGTGTGGACTGTGACACAACTTGGTCTTCCTCCAATTATCGTCGTGTTTTTTTGCTGCTGCACTGGGAGTTTGGTATTTGCTTCATGAAATACAATGAGTTCAAATGGGAGACAGTGCTGAAGGGAGTTCTGTCAGCTGTGGTGGGCATGGTCTCCAGGAGAATGCACCAACCAGGGTTCTATCCCACGTAGCTTGCCCCCTTGACAATAGCAACATGATTCTGAACATTGCCCTAAAACCTCTCCATATAAAAATATGCCTTTACGTATATGGGTCTGATGGCTGCACCATGTCATTCTCAAGCCATTTGGAAGCCAATGGAAGATCCACATGGCCCCACCACAGATGTTTTATCACTCACTTGCATAACACTTCTCTAGGCCCACTACTCACTAGGCTCCTACTTACTAGCATCTCTGTTCTACACCATTTTCATGAAACCCAGTCAATCAAGGCCCTGTCTGGTATATTCATGATCATCAACAGGACATCAAAGGTTCTCCAGTGACATCTGGTCATGGGAATTTTAAAAATTTCATGGTAATTATCTAGCAATTTTTCACAGTGCTGGAGGGAGTTCTGTCATGTGTGGTGGTTCAGAGTCTGCAGAAGAACGCACCAACCACGCTTCTATCCCTCAAAGCTTGCCACATTGCATCCTTGTCCATAGCAACCTGATTCTGAACATTGCCCTGAATCCTCTCCATATAACAAGATGCCTTTAATTACAAGGGTCTGCTGGCTGCTTCATGCAATCCACAAGCCATTTGGAAGTCAATGGAAGACCCACATTGCTCCAACACAGATGTTTTATCACACTCCTGCCCACCACAGCTCTAGGCCCACTTCTCAGCAGGCTGCAACTTTCTGGCACCTCTGTTCTACACAATTTTCATAAAACCCAGTCAAGCAAGGCACTGTCTGGTACATCCATGATCAGCAACAGAACATCCAAAGATTCTCCAGTGCCACCTGGTCATGGGAATTTCAAAAATTTCATGGTATTTTTTAGACATTTTTCATGGATGAAGTTGGAGGCACTGTGGGTTTCAATTCATTCAGGAACCAGTAAATGGTGAGCAAGATTATTTCAATGAAAGCTCTGGAGAACCCTCACAGGCAAGGCTTCCCAAAGAATGGCCAAAAGGTCACATTCAGCCAGGCCCATTAAGGTCTACAATATGAGGTCCATGTGTGTTTTCACTCTCAACTATGTCTGCCAAGTCTTTCGAATGAAATCATGTGTTATCTTGGCTGAAATTCCCAGTGCTCTGTGGAAAGCCACTCTGGGGCTAGATCTCAGTTTCCAAGGGTGACTCTCATACATCGCCTCTTAAATCACAACACAATACATGGCAATACTTCTCTGAGATCAGTTCCTGAACTCAGTCTATAAGGGGAATCACACCAGAGTTCAAGCCCAGGTAGACCTTGTTATGTCTTCCAAGTGTCACACAAATATCCACAATTAAATCCAAAACACTTCCACATGGCACTCATCTTCTTCCATTTACACAATCATCATAATCTCTGGCTGGAGGTTTCCATGAGGGGTGCAGCCCAAGACAGTGTCCAATATAACCTCCCTTGCCCCTCATTTGCCTAAAATAAGGGTGGCCAGGACATCCTTCCAGTGAACCAAGAGTGATCAAATAGGCCTGCCATTAATATGGCACTGCTTCTCCAATTTGAGGCCTACTGACTGTGTGTTTTAGATTCTTTATGTGAATTGGAGTCTTGAGAAAAACCAAGCACTTATGGGCTAGCCTCTGCAGGGTTTTGAGGAACACATTTGAACCAAATTATCACTATTCTTACATGATGGATGACAGGAACCTTACAGAGGAATGCGAGAGACTTCATCCACACTGACTGCTCTTTTGTCCATTTTGGTTTTGGATGCACACATGGGATCCTTCTTTAGATCCATCAGGTGCTGAGAATCTAAGCCACAGTCTCACACAGGGCCAAAAGGCTGATTCAGACACATCCCTTTCCAAAGCAATTAAGCAAAGAGCCACAGGTGATGCCCTTTCATTTCCATTTGAAAACTGTTTCTTTAGGCTCTACAATGGTGTGGCCTGAGGCAAAGACCTTCCTGACATTCAGGGCATCAGAACAATTGGTGAGCAAAAGGCCCAAAGAAGGGTTTCTTCACTTAGAATTTCCTGGTCAAACTAATATCTGAGTTTTCTGAGATGCTCCCATTTCTTTCAGCTATCCAGTACATGGCCATGTCACAGAGCTTGGAGGTGGTACATATTTTGGACAAAAAACCATGAGCCTATTCTGGAGAGTGGCCAGAATTCAGGAAGAAAAGAGGAACTTAGGAAGATTGTTGGAGTTGTCCACCCATAAGTCAAGCCGAAGTCCATTCATAAATTGGGCAAGTTGAGTCTAGACAGGACACATCCAATGATTCATTCTCTTTTCTAATATCTAAAACCACGGACACAGTGGGATACACAGACAAAGAAACACTGGCCTTGTCAAACGACTTACCAGAAACAGTTCACTCCAAACCAAACAAACCGCCTTTCCTACCTATTCTCAGAACATGAGACAAAATCTCAAACCCACACCCACACACACAAAGGAAGCTCCTTCCCCAAGTAGGTCTGTGACTATTGGGAGTGTCTTCTGACTGGTGGGCCAAACTATGTTCTGATGAAATCGCCTGTCCTGTGTCAGATATGGTCTCGTTGGCCAAATCTGTGAAGTTGTCACTAGCCAGCGGTGAGCCACTACCTGCTGTCTCAGGAAAGGCCCCTCTTCAGAGCTTTCCTTACATTTGTTCATCCTCACCTCAGTAGGTACCAAGAAAGACTGACTCTGTCCTTGGTAAATCCAAAAAATAAGACCACTGGGACTGGGACTGAGACTGGCTCTGGGTGCCTGGCTTCCCGGATTCCAAGTTCAGAGAGTTCCATCACCAAGGAAGTGAGGTGAGATTACTTCCTTCAGGAATTCTTTGAGGTCATTGCATTGGCAACCACTTTGTCCTATGAGATGGAGGCTGCCCTTACTTCCTGTGACACTTTTACAAGTTAGAATGGTATATCAACCATAGGCACCCAGGAACAGCTCTCCACACATGCCTGGTTTGGTCTATCTTGTGTACATTAACAAGAGAGAGGCTTATTCAGACACAACCCTTCATCCTGGAAAGGTTGTTTGCGATGGAAGATGACATTTGCTCTCTCAGGTCCTTCATAGATGCCTACATCTTCTCCAGGGATCAAATTTGCATGGACATTTGAGGTTCTCAGCAGGAGGAAGATACCCTACATTCCTGTATTGTAAGACGAACTCTGTCCCTGCTCTTCTGCAAAGTTAGATTGAGGGAAGAGTGTATGGTTAGGGTTAATAACATGTTTGATTTGGGTTACGAATCATTGAGAAGGATGATTAATAGTATTGGGAACCTGCGATATTTATAAGATTATAGAGGTGAAATATAAGTATGGAAACAGAAATCTAGGTAAGATTTGAAGCCCAGAAGGGCATTAGGCCCTTGATTGGGATACTTAGCTTATAATTACGTTCTGCACAGATGTCTCAGATAAATCGATAATCAATGGCATAGGACCTTACACCTTGGAAGATTGATTTTAGAAGAGAACATCCACTCAAATTGAGATAGTCGGTGGGATTAGGAAGGTAGTCAGTAGGTTTAGGAAATAGAGTGAGTATAGGACATGGAGCAAAAGTTCTGTAGCAATAGTGTTTTGGTTATAGAGTGAATGTAAATTTCAGCACATGTGAAGAGTCATTCACAATGATTAACTGGGGAAAATATGTAGAAAGGAAAATATCAATACAGACCTTACGAAATTAGGCAATTATACAGTGAGTGATAGGATTAGACATTTTCAATAGGGTTGAGATTGAATACATAATCTTAGGAAGAAACAAATATGTCGTCACCAATAGGAATGACATTTGAAAGCATTAGGCAACCAGGACATTTATCGTTTTAGTAATCCATGTTCACTTTCCATTTAGTATTTGGTACAATCATAAGTGTGATTTTTGCATTTTGTGCCCAGAAAAATATTGTGATCAAATGTATATGTAGATCATAAGACATGAGTATTTCTTCCACGATTACTGGGAGCAATATTTGAAGACATATAAATTAGTATTGGGGGTACAAAGTGGTGTACCCTGTGTCTATGAATATAGAGATAATGCATGAATAGACCATACAGTGAATAAATATTATAACTGGTTCCACTTTAAATAATGGATTGAATTGATATCTGAAAATATATAGGAAATCATATATTTACATACAATCATTCACTCCAACCAGTTATATATCTAATGGTAATCTTAGGGTTATTGTTTATCATGAAGTGTGTGTGAGTTTTGTTTCAAAAGTGATTATGGAAATCGAAAATAATATGTTTGGAAAAAAGTCTCATGAAAAGACCAGTCAAGAAATATGGAGGAATCCATGTGTTCTGAAGCAGGAAGTGATTGAAAGTGAAACAAATGCCTATAAATTTTCTAAATTGTGAATGAAATATATATCCTGTTATGTGCATAAACTGTTGAAATAGTAATGTATCAGTGTTGAATAAAAGTGAAAGTCAAAATACACATCATGTCCAATAGGAATCTACTTGCATTGATGTTAAACTGGGTCAGTTACTGTAGAAATATTAGAATTGTGTGCATTATGCACCAAAGATAGTTTTTTTTTTATTTTTATTTTTGGTTGTTCAAAACATTACATAGTTCTTGATATATCATATTTCACACTTTGATTCAAGTGGGTTATGAACTCCCATTTTTACCCTGTATACAGATTGTAGAATCACATCAGTTACACATCCATTGATTCACATATTGCCATACTAGTGTCTGTTGTATTCTGCTGACTTTCCTATCCTCTACTATCCCCCCTAGCCTCCCTGCCCCTCCCCACTTCTCTCTCTACTCCCTCTACTGTAATAAATTTCTCCCCCTTGTATTATTTTTCCCTTTCCCCTCAATTCCTCTTGTTTGTAATTTTGTATAACCCAGAGTGTCTCCTTCCAATTCCATGCAATTTCCCTTCTCCCTCCCTTCCACCTCTCATCCCTGTTTAATGTTAATCATCTTGTCATGCTCTTTGTCCCTATCTGTTCTTAGTTACTCTCCTTATATCAAAGATGACATTTGGCATTTGTTTTACAGGAATTGTGTAGCTTCACTTAGCATAATCCAGTCTAATGCCATCCATTTTCCTGCAAATTCTGTGATTTTTTCATTTTTCAATGCAGAGTAATAATCCATTGTGTGTTAATGCCACATTTTTTTATCCATTATTCTATTGAAGGGCATCTAAGTTGGTTCCACAGTCTTGCTGTTGTGAATTGTGCTGCTATGAACATCGATGTAGCAGTGTCCCTGTAGCATGCTCTTTTTAGGTCTTTAGTGAATAGACCAAGAAGGGGAATAGCTGGGTCAAATGGTGCTTCCATTCCCAGCTTTCCAAGAAATCTCCATACTGCTTTCCCAATTGGCTGCACCAATTTGCAGTCCCACCAGCAATGTACAAGTGTACCTCTTTTCCCACATCCTTGCCAGCACTTCTTGTTGTTTGACTTTATAATGGCTGCCAATCTTACTGGAGTGAGATGGTATCTTAGGGTGGTTTTAATTTGCATTTCTCTGACTGCTGGAGATGGTGAGCATTTTTTCATGTACTTATTGATTGATTGTATGTCCTCATCTGAGAAGTGTCTGTTGAGGTCCTTGGACCATTTGTTGATTGGGTTATTTGTTATCTTATTGTCTAATTTTTTGAGTTCTTTGTATACTCTGGATATTAGGGCTCTCTCTGAAGTGTGAGTAGTAAAGATTTCTTCCCAGGATGTAGGCTCCATATTTACCTCTCTTATTGTTTCTTTTGCTGAGAAAAAAACTTTTTTAGTTGAGTAAGTCCCATTTGTTGATTCTAGTTATTAACTCTTGTACTATGGGTGTCCTATTGAGGAATCTATAGCCCGACCCCACAGTATGTACATCGTAACCAAATTTTTCTTCTATCAGACAGTGTGTCTCTGATTTGATATCAAGCTCCTTGATCCATTTTGAGTTAACTTTTGTGCATGGCGAGAGAAAGGGATTCAGTTTCATTTTGTTACATATGGATTTTCAGTTTTCCCAACACCATTTGTTGAAGATGCTATCCTTCCTCCATTGCATGCTTTTAGCCCCTTTATCAAATATAAGATAGTTGTAGTTTTGTGGATTGGTTTCTGTGTCCTCTATTCTGTACCATTGGTCCACCTGCCTTTTTCGGTACCAGTACCATGCTATTTTTGTTACTATTGCTCTGTAGTATAGTTTGAAGTCTGGTATCGCTATACCACCTGATTCACACTTCCTGCTTAGCATTGTTTTGCAATTCTGGGTCTTTTATTTTTTCATATGAATTTCATGATTGCTTTCTCTATTTCTACAAGAAATTCCTTTGGGATTTTGATTGGCATTGGATTAACCCTATAGAGAACTTTTGGTAATATCGCCATTTTGATGATGTTAGTTCTGCCTATCCATGAACAGGGTATATTTTTACATCTTCTAAGATCTTCTTCTATTTCTCTCTTTAGGGTTCTGTAGTTTTCATTGTATAAGACTTTCACCTCTTTTGTTAGGTTGATTCCCATTTTTTTTTTTTAGGATATTGTGAATGGAGTGGTTGTCCTCATTTCCATTTCAGCGGATTTGTCGCTGATATACAGGAATGCATTTGATTTATGCGTGTTGATTTTATATCCTGCCACTTTGCTGAATTCATTTATTAGCTCTATTAGTTTCTTTGTAGACCCTTTTGGGTCTGCTAGGTATAGAATCATGTCATCTGCAATAGTGATAATTTAAGTTATTCTTTTCCTATTTATATGCCTTTAATTTCTTTCATCTGTCTAATTGCTCTGGCCAGTCTTTTGAGAACTATATTGAACAGAAGTGGTGAGAGCGGGCATCCCTGTCTTGTTCCAGATTTTGGAGGGAATGTCTTCAATTTTTCTCCATTAAGAATGACGCTAGCCTGCGGTTTAGCATAGATTGTTTTTACAATATTGAGGAATGTTCCTGTTATTCCTAGTTTTTCGAGAGTTTTGAACATAAAGGGATGCTGTACTTTGTCGAATGCTTTTTCTGCATCTATCTAGATGATAATATGGTTTTTATTTTTAAGTCTATTGATGTGGTGAATAACACTTATTGATTTTCGTATATTGAACCCTCCTTGCATCCCAGGGATGAATCCTACTTGATCATGGTCCACATTTTTTTGATATGTTTTTGTATCTGATTCTCCAGAATTTAATTTAAGATTTTTGCATTTAGGTTCATTAGAGATATCGGTCTTTAGTCTTCTTTCTTTGAAGTGTCTATCTGGTGAAGGAATCAGAGTGATATTGGCCTCGTAGAATGAATTTGGAAGATCTCCCTCTTTTTCAATTTTCTGAAATAGCTTGAAAAGTATTGGTATTAGTTCATATTTAAAGGTTTTGTAAAAGTCTGATGTATACCCATACGGTCCTGGGATTTTCTTAGTTGGTAGTCTTTGGATGGTTTCTTTTATTTCCTCAATTGATATTGGTATGTTTAGGTTGTCTATATCCTCCTAACTCACTCTGGTCAGATCATATGACTTAAGAAATATTTCGATGCCTTCACTATCTTCTATTATTTTGGAGTATAAGGATTCAAAGTAATTTCTGATTATCTTCTGTATTTCTGAAATATCTGTTGTGATATTGCCTTTTTCATCCCATATGATAGTAATTTCAGTTCTCTCTCCTCTTCATTAGCATGGCTAGGGGTCTGTCCATTTTATTTATTTTTTCAACGAACCAACTTTTAGTTTTGTCAATTTTTTCAATTGTTTCTTTTGTTTCGATTTCATTGATTTCTGCTCTGATTTTAATTATTTCTTTCCTTCTACTTCTTTTGCTGTTGTTTGCTCTTGTTTTTCTAAGATTTTGAGATGAAGTATGAGATCATTTATTTGTTGTTTTTTTCTTTTTCTAAGGAATGAACTCCAAGCAATGAATTTTCCTCTTAGAACTGCTTTCAATGTGTCCCATAGATTCCGATATATTGTGTCTGTGTTTTCATTTTTCTCTAAGAATTTTTTTATTTTCCTCCTTGATGTCTTCTATAACCCATTGATCATTCAGTAACCTATTGTTCATTCTCCAAATGATGCATGGTTTTTCCTTCCTTCTTTTATCATTGATTTTTAGTTTCATTCCATTATGATAAGATAAGATGCATGGTATTATCTCTACTCCTTTAATTTGTCTAAGAGTTGCCCTGTGACATAATATATGATCTATTTTTGAGAAGGATCCATGTGCTGCTGAGGAAAAATGTAACTGCTTGATGTTGGATCGTATATTCTATATATGTCAATTAAGTCTATGTTATTAATTGTGTTATTGAGTTCTATAGTTTCCTATTTCAACTTTTGTTTGGAAGTCCTGTCCAGTGGTGAGAGAGCTGTGTTGAAGTCTCCCATGATTATTGTATGGTGGTCTATTAGACTCTTGAACTTGAGAAAAGTTTGTTTGATGAACATAGCTGCACCATTGTTTGGGGCATACATATTTATGATTGTTATGTCATGCTGGTGTATGGTTCTCTTGAACAGTATGTAGTGTCCCTCTTTATCACTTTTGATTAACTTTGGCTTGAAATCTATTTTATTTGATATGAGTATGGACACTCCTGCTTTTTTCCGAAGTCCATATGAGTGATATGATTTTTTCCAAACTTTCACCTTCAGTGTATGTATGTCTTTTTCTTATCAAATGCGTCTCCGGTAGGCAGCATATTATTGGGTCTTGTTTTGTGATCCATTCTACTGGCCTCTGTCTGTTAATTGGTGAGTTTAAGCCATTAACATTTACAGTTATTATTGAGATAAGGGTTGTTCTTCCAGCCATATTTGTTTATTTATGTTATTAAACATGGATTGTTTTCCTCTTTGATTATTTCCCCCCTTTAATGTCCTACCTCCCACTGTTGGTTTTCATTATTTTCTAATTACTCTTCCTGTAATATTTTGCCAAGGATGTTTTGAAGAGATGGTTTTCTAGCTACAAATTCTTTTAACTTTTGTTTATCGTGGAAAGTTTTAATTTCATCTTCCATCCTGAAGCTTAATTTTGCTGGATACATAGTACATGGTTGGAACCCATTTTCTTTCTGTGATTGAAAAATGTCATTCCAGGATCTTCTAGCTTTCAGAGTCTTTGTTGAAAGATCAGCTGTTATCCTGATTGGTTTACCCCTAAATGTAATCTGCTTCCTTTCTCTTGTAGATTTTAAAATTCTCTCCTTATTCTGTATGTTGGGCATCTTCATTATAATGTGTCTAGGTGTGGATCTCTTATGATTTTTCACATTCGTCGTCCTGTAGGCTTTTAGAATGTGGGAGTCTGTCTCATTCTTGCTCATTCCTTTGGTTTGGACCTCTATACCTTCCAGTATCCCAATGACTCTTAAGTTTGCTCTCTTTATTTTATCCCATATTTCTTGGATGTTCTGTTCATGGTTTCTTAACAGTTTGGCTGAGCTGTCTATGTTCTTTTCAAGTTGAAATACTTTGTCTTCATTGTCTGATGTTCTATCTTATAAGTGTTCTACTCTGATGGTAGTATTCTCAATTGAGTTTTTAAGATGGTTTATTGCTTCCTGCATTTCTAGGATTTCTGTTTGTTATTTTTTACAACCTCTATCTCCCTGTATAGTTGATCTTTTGCTTCTTGGTTTTGTTTATGTAATTCATTGTTGAAGTGATCTTTCATTGTCTGATTTTGCTGTCTAATGTCTTCCTTGAGACTTCAGATCATCTGAAGAATGTATATCCTGAGTTCTTTATCTGACATTCCATCTGCTGCAGCTATTACCTCTTCTAAAGTTGTGTTGACCTGCATTGCTTTTGGTTCTTTTTTCCTTTTCTTTTCATACTGCTCGCGTTTCTTTCTGCTTGGTGAAACTGTTGTGATTTTGAAATTTTCCCCCTATATATTTATATTGCTCTTGTATATTTGAAAAGTCTTCATTGCAGGGGCAGGGGTGGCTGTGCTGTTCCACCAATTGGGGTGATATATCTACCACGCTGATGGGCCGCTAGGCCTGTTATTCTGATCGGTCGCAGGTCTGCTTACCATGCAGGCGCAGGAGGCTGCTCTCCTCTGCCCCTCCTCCAATTGGTGTGACGTGTCTACCACGCCCGTGGACCCCTGCGGTGTTCTGCCGATCGGTCGCAGGTCTGCCTACCTTGCTTGCGTGGGCGGCGGCTCTGCTCTACCCCTACCCCGATTGGGGTGACGTGACTACCACGCCAGTGGGCCGCTGGGCCTGGTCTGCCGGTTGGTCGCAGGTCAGGATACCTTGTGAGCACGGGCTACAGATCTGTTCTGCCCCTACTCCAAATGGGGTAAAGTGTCTGCCGCGCCAGCAGGCCGCTGGGCCTCTTCTTCTGGTCAGGTGCAGGTCTGCTACCTTGCAGGCGCGGGTGGTGGCTCTGCTCTGCCCCTACTCCAATTGGTGTGTCGTGACTACCATGCCTGCAGGTTGCTGGGCCTGTTCTGGGCATGGGCAAAGGCTCTGCTCTGCCCCTACTCCTATTGGGGTAATGTGACTACCATGCCGGTGACCCACTGGGATTGTACTAGGCACGGGAGAAGGCTCTGCTCTGCAACAACTCCAATTGGGGTGACGTGACTACCACACCTGTGGGTCGCTGGGCCTGTTCTGGGCCCGGGTAGCAGCTCTGTTCTGCCTCTACTCCAATTGGGTTGACGTGACTACCATGCAGGTGTGTCACTGGGTCTGTTCCAGGTGCGGGCAGCTGCTCTGCTCTGCCCCTCTGGCTTGATGACAAAGTGAGAGAGACCCGGGTGTTTGTGACTCACTTTCTTCACCAGGAAACCAACTGTTTCTGTCACTGCTGGTATCAATGAAGTTATCTCCTCTGCTGCTTTCTAATGACATCAGAAATTTGTCATGTTGGTATCCCATGTGAAAGGCAGCATTTTGTTCCCTTTTCTGGGTGACCAAAGCAATGGGTGAGTCCTGACCGGCCCTCACAAGCCACGTCTCAATCCTGTTGCCACTGCCTATGAAGGCTCGGTTGATATTTACCTCCACAGTATTCAGCAAGACCCGGGACGAGAAGCAGTTTCCGCGGGTTCTTTAGCCCTGGGCCAGATCAGTTCCGAGAGGCGGAATTCGGCCGCTCTGGGCTTGGTGTATGTTCTAATAGGAGCAGGCTCCAAGACGGAGTTTCTGCAGGTTCTTTGGCACTGAGCCTGAGTAATTTGTCTGTGACACAAAGGTGAATGGCATCCTGAAATTACCTGTTCTATAGGTGAATGAGCTTCGATCAGTCGAAAACAGGGATGGTGACATCAGCTCTCCAAGATGGTGGCCGCTGGCTTCCTCTGTGGTCTGACCGGTGTGGAGAACCGAATTGGACCGCATCCTTTCCCGTCTCAAACCCAGAATTCAGCACTTAGCACAGTGATTGCATACCTGTCAGGAGCCCACAGAATCCACACCGCTGTATATTTGCATTGCTATCTCTTCGTTTCCCAGTGCACGCCGCAGACTCTAGCCGCAGACCGATTTCCTGAATAAGCAGCATGACCCTCTATGCGGACAAATCACTCGTGTTTGAGCCCGCGTAGCTGATCCTCGTGAGATGGAAATATGTCGACTAGGTTTTGGAGCACCCCAATTTTGCTGGAAATTTCTAACAAGATAGGTTTTTGCCATTATAACTCGTCATTCTCCCGCACAGTGACGCGGTACATGGGGGTGATGCACTCCCTTCACCACCATCATATGATCCCCCAAAGTTAGTTTTCAGTACTAAGAAACAAATATATATATCTGGTGGATGAATAATTCTGAGAATATTCTTGTGAAAACTTGATTATTAATCCAAATACATGAATATGAGTGAATTTAGGGAGTGTATAATAAGAAAAATATACTTCATATTTTGAAAAATCTGGAGAGTGAATATATATATATATATATATATATATATATATATATATATACACACACACACACACACACATACACACACAGACATTAAAAAGTAGCATTATGTATGCCAATCGAAATTCACCACGAAGTAATATATCATCCACAGATCCAAAAATATTAATTTTAATGAACATGGATTTATGTTGTTCAAATAAGAAGCTCACTCATATGTTGAATTTTCAGTTCCAACAGCATTTAGTAGGAGTGATCTCTTCTCACAATTTGCATCTGCCAAGCCAGCCACCTCACAAAATGTACGAGTGATACCAGGTAGAATTCTATATGTGCATATAAAAATACATGTGATGAATAGGCTACAGAGAAAGGGAGACAGTTATTCACATGTTTGTTAACTTTTAAAACACATGGAGAACTATTTGAATTAAAATTCGCTAGATTTATAACACCTACCATTTATCATACGAAAGGCAAGTCCAACTATACACCATGCCTCCTGTGAACCTCTTGTATTTCTATTCTGTTTGGGTTATTTTTCTCCACCATATTAGGATTAAAAGTCAAAGTCTAGTAGGGTATGTGTTAGTGTCAGGGATTCAGTATTTCGAATGGAAAATTGGAAAATGTATCAAATGTGTATGCAAATATGTTCTACACAAAAATCTTCCCACCCTCATTCAGCACAATGCCTTGACATTACCTTCGCCCCACATAAGACACAATTAGAGGAGAAGAGTTAGAAAATCTGTGAATACATATGTGTAATGAAAAATGCTCAGGAGTTCACAAATTTGCAGGTGGTAGAGGAGTTTCCAAAAGTAAGGGACAGGGTAAAAACTCCACAAACATGAAGTTCTGCCAGCCTAACATCTGGAGAAACTGCCTCTGAGGTTGGGCAATGAAATATATGCTGTTGTCAGGAGCATTAGCTTCATTTGTTGTGAGACCATCATAGCTGAGTCTTCATCTATATGATCTGGATGACATGGATTCTTATTTTCCAATGAACATGAGGCAGCAGTGCTGAATTTTCTATTTGTAGGTAACCTGTGGCCACTGGGGTCTAAGTGTCTCCCCTTGTGGACTGTAATTCCATTTGGTCATCCTCCACTATTCGTGGTATTTCTTGCTGCTGCACTGGGAGATTGGTGTTTCCTTCATGAAATACAAGGATTTCAAATGGGACACAGTGCTGAAGTAAGTTCTGTCAAGTGTGGTGGGTCAGGTTCGTCAGGAGAATGCACCAACCAGGCTTCTATCCCACATAGCTTGCCCCATTGACCATAGCAACCTGATTCTGAACATTGCCCTAAAACCTCTCCATATAACAATATGCTTTTACATATAAGGGTCTACTGGCTGCAAAATGTCAGTCACAATCCATTTGGAAGCCAATGGCAGATCCAAATGCCCCCACCACAGATGTTTTATTACACACCTGCCAACCACTACTCTAGTACAACTACTCAGCAGGATCCAACTTACTGGCATCTCTGTTCAACACCATTTTCATAAAACCCAGTCAATCAAGGCACTGTCTTGTATACTCATGATCAGCAACAGGACATCCAAATATTCTCCAGTGCTACCCGGTCATGGGAATTTCAAAAATTTCATGGTATTGATATAGCCAATTTTCAAGGATGAAGTTGGAGGCACTGTGAATTTTAATTCACTCAGAAACCATTAAATGGTGAGGAAGCTCATTTCAATGAAAACTCTGGAGAATTCTTACAGGCAAGGCTTCCAAAAGTGGCGAAAAGTCAGATTAAGCCAGGCCCCTTGAGGTCTACAATGTATGGTCCATGTGTGTTTCGACTCTCAAATATGGCTGCCAAGTCTTTAAGAATAATATCATGTGATATCCTGGCTGAGATTCCCTGTGCTCTGTGGAAAGTCAACTTGGGCCTAGATGTCACTTTCCAAGGGCAACTCTCATGCATGGCCATCTAAAATTCCAACACAATTCCTGGCAATAATTCTCTGAGATCAGTAAAAGAACTCAGTCTCTAAGGGGAATCACACCAAAGTGCAAGCCTAGGTGGACCCAGAGATCTCTTCCAACCGCCAGACAAATATCCACAATTTAAACCAAACACTCTCACATGGCCCTCATCTTCTTCCATATAGACACTCATCATATTCTCTGGCTGGAGGTTTCCATAAGGGACGCAGCCCATGACAGTGTCCAAAATAAGCTCCGTGCCCCTCATTTGCCTAAAGTCAGGGTGGCCTGGACTCTCTTCCTGTGAACCAGTAGTGATCAAATAGGCCTGCCTTTAATATTGCTTGGCTTCTCCAACTTGAGGCCTTCTAGCTTTGGGGTTTAGATTCTTTAAGTGAATTGGAGTCATGAAAATCAAACACCTATGGCCTAGCCTCTGCAGGGCTTTGAAGAACTCATTTGACCCAAAGGATCCCTATTCTCACTTGATGGATATCAGGAACCTACCAGAGGAAGGCAAGAGAGTTCATCAACAATATCTGATCTTTTTGCCATTTTGGTTTTGGATGCATGCATGGGATCTATCTTTAGATCCATCAGGTGCTGAGAATCTAAGCCACAGCCTCACACAGGGCCAACAGGCTGATTCAGACATATCCCAATCCTAAGCAATTAAGCAAAGAGTCACAGGTGATTCCCATTCATTTCCATTTGAAAACTGTTTTCTTCAGGGTTCACAAAGTGGTGGCTTGAGGCAAAAAACTTCCTGACATTCAACAGAACAATAGGTAAGCAAAAGGAACAAAGAGGGGTTTCTCCACTGAGACTTTCCTGGTCAACAGATATTTGAGATTTCTGAGATGCTAGCCATTTCTTTCAGCTATCCAGTACATAGCCATGTCACAGATCTTGGAGGTACAAATCTTGGACACAAAACCACGATACTATTCTGGAGAGTGGCCAGAATTGAGAAAGAAAACAGGAAATTAGGAAGCTTGTAGGTGTTGCCCATCCATAAGGCAAGCCAGAGTCCACTCATGAATTGGGCAGGATGAATGCTGGGAAGCTTTCTACTAGACAGGACACATCCATTGATGCATTGTCTTTTCTAATGTCTACAACAATGGACTCAGTGGGATACACACACATAGAAACACTCGCCTTGTCAAAGGACTTAATAGAAATATTCCACTCCATACCAAACAAACCGCCTTTCCTACCTATTCTCAGAACATGAGACAAAACCACAAACTCACACCCACACCCAAAAAGGCACCTCCTTCCCCCTAGTAGGTCTGTGACTCCCTGGAGTGTCGTCTGACTGGTGGGCCATTCTATGTTCTTCCAAAATGACCTCTCCTGTCTCAGATCATGTCTGCTTGGCCAACTCTGTGAAGTTCTCAAGAGCCAGCGGTGAGACACTACCTGCTTTCTCAGGAAAAGCCCCTCTTCAGAGGTTTCCTGGCATTTGGCCATCCTCACATCTGTAGGTACCAAGAAAGACTGACTCTGTCCTTGGTAAATCCAAACATGTCAGACCACTGGGACTAGGACAGGGACTGTCTCTTGGTGCCTGGCTTCCTGGATTTCAAGTTCAGAGAGTTCCATCACCAAGGAAGTGAGGTGAGATCACTTCCTTCAGGATATGGATGATGTCACTGCCTTGGCAACCACTTTGTCCTAACAGTTGCTTCCAAAAGTATCATGAGGTGGAGGCTGTCCTGATTTTCATGGGACACTTTCTCTAGTTAGAATGTTATATCAACCATAAGCACCCGGGAACAGCTTCCACACAGGACTGGTTTGGTCCATGTTCTATACATTAAGAAGAGAGAGACTGATTCAGACACAACCCTCCATCCTGACCAGGATGATTGCCATGGAAGATGACTTTTGCTTTCTGAGGTACTTCATAGCTGCCTTCATCTTCACCAGGGATCATTTCTGCATGAACATTTGAGTTTCTCAGCAGGTGAAGATCCCCTAGATTCCTGTAGTTTAATACCCACACTGTTATTGCTCTCCTGCAAAGTGAGTGTATGGTTATGGTTAATAATATGTTCGATTTGGGTTAGGAATCATTCTGCAGGAAGAATAATGAGATTGGGAACCTGCGATATTAATAAGAATATATACGTGAAATATATGTATGAAAACGGGAATCTAAGAAAGATTTGAAGCCCAGAAGGGCATTGGGCCCTTTATTTGGATACTTAGTGTTGAATTATGTTCTGTACAGTTGTCTCAGTTAAATCGAAATACAGTGGCATAGGACCTTGTACCTTGGATGATTGAATGTAGAAGAGAACATCCAGTCAAAAAGGGATAGTCAGTAGTATTAGGAAGATAGTCAGTAGGTTTAGGAAGAAGAGTGAGTATATGATTTGGAATAAAAAGCTTCTTTAGCAATAGGGTTTCGTTTAGAGAGTGAATGGAAATGTCAGCACATGTGAAGAGTCAGTCACAATGATGAACTGGGGAAAATATGTAGGAAAGCAGGTGTCAATAGAGACATTACGAAATCAGGCAAAGTATAAAGTGAGTGATAGGATTAGACATTTTCAACAGGGTTGAGTTTGAATACATAATCATAGGAAAAAACAAATATCTCGTCACAAATGGGAATGACATTTGAGAGCATTAGGCAACCTGGACATGGATGTTATTAGTTATCCACGTTCACTTTCCTTTTAGGCTTTGGTACAATCATAAGTGTGACATTTTTATGGTTTTTTTTTTTTGTTCAGAATATTACTGTGATAAAATGTATATGTAGATCAGGTGGCATGAGTATTTCTTTCACCATTTCTGGGAGCAATATTTTGAAGACGTATACATTAGTATTAGGGGTACAAAGAGGTGTACCCTGTGTCTATTAATATAGAGATAATGCATGAATAGACCATACTATGAATAAGTAACGTAACTGATTCCACTTTAAATAATGGATTGAATTGATATGTGAAAATATATAAGAAATCTTATATTGATATACAATCATTCATTCCAACCAGTTATATTTCTAATGGTAATATTAGGATTATGGTTTATGATGAATGGTGTTTGAGTTTTGCTTTACACGTGATGATGTTAAACAAAAATAATATGTTTGGAAAGAAGTCTCATGAAAAGACCAGTCAAGAAACATGGAGGAATACATGTGTTCTGAATCAGGAAGTGATTGATCGTGAAACAAATGCCTATAAATTTTCTAATTTGTGACTGAAATATATATCCCATCATGTGCATGAACTGAAGACATAGTAACGTACAAGTGTTGAATAAAAATGAAAGTCAAAATACACATCATGTCCCCTAGGAATCTACTTGCATTCATTTTAAACTGGCTAAGTAACTGTAGAAATATTAGGGTTTGTATGCACCATTCACTGAATTTAGTTTTCAGTACTAGGAAACAATATGTATTTCAGGTGGATGATTATTTCTGAAAATAATCTTGTTGAAAGTTGATTATAAATCCACAGATATGAATATGAATGTATTTAGGGGCGTGCATAATAAGACACATATATTTCATATTTTGAAAAATCTAAAGAGTATATATATATATATATATATATATATATATATATATATACACACACACACGCAAATGCACAGATATTAAAAAGTAGCTATACAGGAGATCCATTATGAAGGCAGGCATGGAGAATTCAAGTCTCTGATCTCTTCAGCTGCGTGGGCATAGGGAGTCGTAAACTGTCTAAATGCTGTTTGCTCAGAATCACTAGGCAATATTGACCTGTTGTGAATCTGGGGCGAACAGTCTGGGCCCCTCAGAACACACACAAAGCCCGGATTGGCTGCATTCAAGCTTAGATTCATCTGGTTTTTGTGACTCAGCACTAACATTCCCGCTGAAATAATTGGTCGGGCTTTCGGAATTGACAGAGTTAAAAGCCAACTGAGCCTTCATAGGCAGTGGCCACAGGATTGAAATGGGGCTTGGGAGAGATAGTCAGGACCCAGCTGTTGCATTGGTCACCCAGCAAAGGGAACGAACGGTCACCATTTTAATGGTATACCACCATGGCAGCGAACTGACGTCACAGTCGGAGGAGATAACTTCATTGAAACCAGTGCGACAAGTATGTTATCCCATTGCCATCTCTCTCAACACCGCAGGGAAACTTCAAGGGCCCTTCCCACCTCTGCCGTAATGGCCCCTCCCAGCTCTCCAAGGAGCGCAATACCCAGACCTAGGGAATCAGGATTGGCTCGGGACTCGAGGCGTGTAATTGCCGGCTACCGCTCCCACCAGTGCTGACAATTGAGGTCTCTTACACCACCTACCGGGGGCATGGCTCCCGAAGGGCAAGCAAATTCGCTGGGGTTTCTCAGCCCCAAGCTCTACAAACTTAGGGTCTGAGGGAGGCAATTAAGGAGAGTGTGCCCAGCCGTTCATGGAAACAGGGCTACCAGGAGCAGAGGCCTGGCTTGTAACCAGTATTGTGGTGAGCGTCACAGGTGAGTGGGGCCTGGCTTGAGGAAGCACAAGAGAAGGCCCTAGGCACTCAGGGTTGGAGACCCGCCCAGTCTGGGAGGAAGAGCTGCTGCACAGTGATTGGTTCCCACTTATTGACAGGAGAAGCTTGGCCCAGTGCGCACAGCTCCACCTACTGGAAGAGAAGTTAATTGAACTCTAGGACTGCATGTATTATTACTATTTTTTTATTTGTATTTTTTTCTTTTTCTTTCATTTTCATTTTTGTTGTTGTTGTTCATTAACTTTTTTAAATGTTTTTATTTTTTTAATTTCTTTTATTTTATTATTTTTATTATTAATATTATTATTTTAAATTTTAATTTTCAATTTTTTAATCATCACTATTACTTAAAATTTTCTTTCTTTATTTTCTATTTTTTTTGTCTTTTCATTTCATTTCAATTTTTTTATTCCCCCTTACTTGAATTCTACCTGCCTACTCTCATTCTCTTTAGTGACTTCTCCCTTCCCTTCTAATATCTTTCCTCTCAAGCATCAAATAAATTTATAAGAGTAAGCAGTAACTCAGTAGTCAAACAGAACGAGAAGTAACATGAGAAGCATAAAAAAGCAAGGAAGAAAAGGAGTACGAACAATGAAGGACAGCCTAAATATTCAAGAGCACCTAGAGTCATCAGAAAAATGGTCATATAAAGAACTCAAGGAATACCTTATACAGATGGAATGGAACCTTAAAGAGGATACGAGACAGCAAAAACAAACAGTGATAGAACGCATTGAAAATAAATTACATAAACAGATAAAATAAGAAATTAAGCATCTTTATCAGGAGATAGAGATTATTAGAAAAATCAAACAATAATTCTAGAAATCAAGGAAATGATAAACCAAATTAAAAATTCAATTGAGAGTATCACTAACAGTGTAGAGCAAGTAGAAGACAGAATGAAGACAAAATATATCATCTTGAAAAAAGTCTAGCCAACAAAGAAATGCTGTAAAAAATTATGAGAAAGCATTCAAGAGATATGGAATAACATAAAAAAAAAAACTAATGAGTCATATGGATAGAGGAAGGTACAGAGATTCAAACCAAGAGAATGAGAAATCTGCTGAATGAAATAATTACAGAAAACTTTCCAGAAATAAAAATGGAAAGGGATAAACAAATTGTAGATGCTTACAGGACATCGAGCACACAAAATCACAGTAGACCAATGCCAAGAAACATTGTTATGAAGATATCCAATATACAGAACAAAGAGAAAATATTAAAAGCTACCAGAGAAAGGAGGCAGATTAGAATCATTACAATCAGGGGTAAACCAAAAAGGTTAACAATGGATTTTTCATCATAGATGCTGGAAGTGAGAAGATCCTGGAACAACGTACTTCAAACACTGAAAGACAATGGATGCCAACCAAGAATTATGTATCCAGCAAAATTAAGCTTAAGGTAAGACAACGAGATAAAAATATTTCATGATAAACAAAACCTAAAAGAATTTGCAGCCAGATAACCAGCATTGCAAAGCATCTTGAGCAAAACACTACACGAGGAAGAAATGTAAATCAACAACGAAAACCATGAGTGAGAAGTGCCTCAGTAATGACAGAGGGCGGGGGAAAAGCTAATCATGGAGAAACAAACTAATTTAAAAAAAAGATATAAGCAAACATGGGTGGCAGTACAAACCATATATCATTAGTAACTCTAAAAGTAAATGGCTTAAACTCTCGAAAAAAGTGACATAGGCTTGTAAGTTGAAATAAAAAAAAAATCCAACAATATATTGCCTCCAGGGGACACATCTGAATGGAAAAGACATACACAGGCTGAAGGTGAAAGATTGGGAAAATTTATACCGTGCACACGGTCCTCGTAAGCAAGCAGGGGTGGCCATCCTCCTATCGAATAAAATCGACCTCAAGACTAATTTAATCAAAAGGGATAAAGAAGGACATTATATACTGCTAAAATGAACCATTCACCGACAAGACATAACAATTATCAATATTCACGCAGCAAATAATGGTGCTGCGATGTTCATAAAACAAATTCTCCTCAAGTTAAAGAATCAAATAGACCACAATACAATAATTATGGGTGACTTCAACTCACCTCTCTCACCATTGGACAGATCCTCCAAACAAAAGTTGAAAAAAGAAACTATAGAACTCAATCTCGCAATCAATACCCTAGACTTAACTGACATATATAGAATATATCAACCATCATCAAGTGGATATACTTTTTTCTCAGCAGCACATGGATCCTTCTCAAAAATAGACGATATGTTATGCCATAGGGCAACCCTCAGTAAATATAAAGGGGTGGAGATAATACCATGAATTTTTTGTGATCATAATGGAATGAAACTGGAAACCAATGATAAAAGAAGGAAGAAAAAATCATACATCACATCCAAAATGAAGAATATGTTACTGAATGATCAATGGGTTACAGAAGACATAAAGGAGGAAATCAAAAAATTCTTAGAGATAAATGAAAATACAGACACAACATATCAGATTCTATGGGGTACAATGAAAAGAAGTTTTAAGGGGTAAATTCATCGCCTAGAGGTCATTCCTCAAAATAGAAAAGAAAAACAAATAAATGAGCTCACACTTCATCTCAAAGCCTTAGAAAAGGAAGAGCAAAACAACAGCAAATGTAGCAGAAGGCAAGAAATAATTAAAATCATCGCGAAATTGAAACAAAAGAAACTATTGAAAAAATTAACAAAACTAAAAGGTGGTTCTTCAAAAAGATAAATAAGATAGACAGACCCTTAGCCATGCTAACGAAGAGAAGAAGAGAGAGAAATCAAATTACTAACATATGGGATGAAAAAGGCAATATTACAACAGATGCTACATAAATACAGAAGAAAATTAGAAATTATTTTGAAAACCTGTATTCCAATAAAATAGAAAATAGTGAAGACATCGATAAATTTCTTAAGTCATATGATTTGCCCAGACTGAGTCAGGAGGAAACACACAATTTAAACAGACCAATATCAATGGATGAAGTAGAAGAAGCAATCAAAAGACTACCAACCAAGAAAAGCCCAGGACCGGATGGGTATACAGCAGAGTTTTACAAAACCTTTAAAGAAGAATTAATACCAATACTTCTCAAGTTATTCAGGAAATAGAAAAACTGGGAGCTCTGCCGAATTCATTCTATGAGGCCAACATCACCCTGATTCTGAAACCAGACAAAGACACCTCAAAGAAAGAAAACTACAGACCAATATCTCTGATGAACCTAGATGCAAAAATCCTCATTAAAATTCTGGCGAATTGGATAGAAAGGCACATCAAAAAAATCGTGCACCATGATCAACTTGGATTCATCCCTGGGATGCAAGGAGGGTTCAATATATGGAAATCAATAAATGTTATTCACAACATCAATAGACTTAAAGATAAGAACCATATGATCATCTCGATAGACGCAGAAAAACCATTCAACAAAGTAGAGCATTTCTTTATGTTCAAAACATTTTAAAAACTAGGGATAACAGGAACTTACCTCGACATTGTAAAAGCTATCTATGTTAATCCTCAGGCTAGCATCTTTCTGAATGGAGAAAAATTGAAGGCATTCCCTCTAAAATCTGGAACAAGACAGGGATGTCCTCTATCACCACTTCTATTCAATATAGTTCTCGAAAAACTGGCCAGAGCAATTAGAGAGATGAAAGACATTAAAGGCATAAAAATAGGAAAAGGAGAACTTAAATTATCACTATTTGTAGATGACATGATTCTATACATAGAAGACCCAAAAGGGTCTACAGAAAAAACTACTAGAACTCATAAATGAATGCAGCAATGTGGAAGGATACAAAATCAACATGAATAAATCAAAGGCATTTCTGTATATCAGCGACAAAACTTCTGAAACAAAAATGAGTCAAAACACTGCATTCCCAATTTCCTCAAATAATTAAATACTTGGGAATAAACCTAACAAAAGAGGTGAAAGATTTATATAATGCAAACTACAGAACCCTAAAAAGAGAAATAGAATAAGATCTTAGAAGATGGAAAAATATACCGTGTTCATGGATAGGCAGAACTAACATCATCAAAATGGTGATATTACCAAAAGTTCTCTATAGGTTTAATGCAATGCCAATCAAAATCCCATAGAAACTTTTTGTAGAAATAGATAAAGCAATCATAAAATTCAAATGGAAAAATAAAAGACCCAGAATAGCAAAAGCAATTCTAAGCAGGAAGTGTGAATCAGGCAGTATAGCGATACCAGATTTCAAACTATATTACAGAGCAATCATAATAAAAACAGCATGGTACTGGTACCAAAACAGACGGGTGGACCAATGGTACAGAATGGAGGACACAGAAACTAATCCAAAAAGCTACAACTATCTTATATTTGATAAAGGAGCTAATGGCCTGCAATGGAGGAAGGATAGCATCTTCATCAAATGGTGTTGGGTAAACTGGAAATCCATATGCAACAAAATGAAACTGAATCCCCTCCTCTCGCCATGCACCAAAGTTAACTCAATGTGGATCAAGGAGCTAGATTCAAATCAGAGTCTCTGCGTCTGATAGAATAAAAAGTTGGCTCCGATCTACATATTGTGTGGTCAGGCTCCAAATTCCTTAATAGGACACCCATAGAACAAGAGTTAATAATAAGAATCAACAAATGGGACTTACTTAAACTGAATTATTTTTTCTCAGAAAGAGAAACAATAAGAGAGGTAAATATGGAGCTTACATCATGGGAACAAATTTTTAGTCCTCACTCTTCACATGGAGCCCTAATATCCAGAGTATACAAAGTATACAAAGAACTTAGAAAATTAGACAATAAGATAACCAATAACCCAATGGGCCAAGGACCTGAACAGAAACTTCTCAGAGGAGGACATAGAATCAATTAACAAGTACATGAAAAAAATGCTCTCCATTTCTAGCAGTAAGAGAAATGCAAATAAAAACCACCCTAAAATACCATCTCAATCCAGTGAGATTGGCAGCCATTATGAAGTCAAACAACAACAAGTGCTGGCGAGGATGTGGGGAAAAGGGTACTCTTGTACATTGCTGGTGGGACTGAAACTGGTGTGGCCAATTTGGAAAGCAGTATGGAGATTCCTGGGAAAGCTGGGAATGGAAGCACCATTTGACCAAGCTATTGCCCTTCTCGGACTATTCCCTGAAGACCTTAAAAGAGCGTACTACAGGGATACTGCCACATGGATTTTCATAGCAGCACAATTCACAATTGCTACACTGTGGAACCAACCCAGATGCCCTTCAATAGATGAATGGATAAAAAAATGTGACTTTTATATACTATCGAGAATTACGCAGCACTAAAAAATGACAAAATCATGGAATTTGCAGGGAAATGCATGGCACTGAGCAGATTATGCTTAGTGAATCTAGCCAATCCCTAAAAAACAATTACCAAATGTCTTCTTTGATATAATGAGAGCAACTAAGAACAGAGCAGGGAGGAAGAGCATGAAGAAAAGATTAACATTAAGCAGAAACATGATGTGGGAGGGAAAGGGAGAGAAGAGGGAAATTGCATGGTAATGGAGAGAGACACTTATTGTTACACAAAATTACATATAAGAGGTTGTGGGAAAATAAACAAGGAGAGAAATGAATTACAGTAGGTATGGTAGAGAGAGAAGATGGGAAGAGAGGGGAGTGGGGATAGTAGAGTATAGGAAAGGTAGCAGAATACAACAGTAACTAATAGGGCATTATGTAAAAATATGGATGTGTAACTAATGTGATTCTGCAATCTGTATTTGGAGTAAAAATGGGAGTTCATAACCCACTTGAATCTAATGTATGAAATATGATATTCAAGAGCTTTGTAATGTTTTGAGCAACCAATAAAAGAAAAAAAAAGTAGCAACATATATGCCAATAGAAATTCATCATGAAAAGTATATAATCCACAGATCGAAAAATGTTCATTTTACTGAACATGGATTCATGTATAATGTTTTTCAACTAGGAAGCTCACCCATAGGTTGAATTTTCAGTTCCAACAGCGTTTAGGAGGAGTGAACTCTTCTCTCAATTTGCATCTGCCAATTCAGCCACCTCACAAGTGTATACGAGTGATATCAGGTAGAATTCTATATGTGCATATAAAAATACATGTACTGAATAGGCTACAGAGAAAGGGAGACAGGGATTCACATATTTGCTAATTTTAAAAACACATTTAGAACTATTTCAACAAAAAAATTGACTAGACTTATAACTCCTACATTATATAATGCAAAAGGCAATTCCAACAATACACAATGCGTCCTCTGAACTGCTTGTGTTTCTTCTCTTTTTGGCTTATTTTTCACCATCATATTAGGATTATTAGTCAGAGACTAGTAGGGTATGGGTTAGTGTCAGGGATTCAGTATTTCAAATGGAAAATTGAAAAATGAATCCAATGTGTATGTAAATATGTGCTACACAAAAATCTTCTCACTCACATCCAGAACAATGCCTTGACATTACCTACGCCCCAAGTAAAACACAATTGGAGTAGAAAAGTGTGAAAATCTATGAATATATATATGGAATGGAATATGCTCGGGAGTTCACAACCTTGGAGGTGGTAGAGGAGTTTCCAAAAGTAAAGGACAGGGTAAACACTCCACAAAAAGGAGCTCTGCTGGCCTAAGAATTCTTGGGAAACGGCTTCTGAGGTTGGGCACTTGAAATATATGTTGTTGTCATGAGCTTTAGCTTCCTTTGTAGTGAGACCATCATAGCTGGGTCTGCATCTATGTAACCGAAAGACATGGTTTCTTATATTTCAATGAACATGAGGCAGCAGTGCTCAATTCTCTCTTTGTAGCTAAACTGTGTCCATTGGAAGCTAAGTGTCTCCCAGTGGGGAGTGTGAAGACATTTGGTCATCCTCCACTTTTCGTGGTATTTCTTGCTGCTGCACTGGGAATTTGGTATTTGCTTCACAAAACATAAAAAGTTCATCTGAGATACAGTGCTGGAGGGAGTTCTGTCACGTGTGGTGGGTCAGGGTCTGCAGGAGAATGCACCAACCAGGCTTGTATCCCACATAGCTTGCCCCAATAACCATAGCAACCTGATTCTGAATATTGCCCTGAAAACTCTCCATTTAACAAGATGCCTTTACATATAAGGGTCTGATGTCTGCACTATATCAGTCACAAAAAATTTGGAAGCCAATGACAGATTCACATGGCCCCAACATGATGTTTTATCACACACCTGCCCACCACTGCTCTAGCCCCCCTACTCAGCAGGCTCCAAATTACTGGCTTCTCTTGTTCTACACCATTTTAATGAAACCCAGTCAAAAACAAGGCACTGTCTGGTATACACATGATCAGCAACAGGACATCAAAAGTTTCTGCAGTGCCACCTGGTCATGGGAATTTCAAAAATTTCATGGTATTTATCTTGAAATTTTTCAAGGATGAAGTTAGAGGCACTGTGGGTTTCAATTCATTCAGGAACCATTAAGTGTTGAGAAAGTTCATTACAATGAACGCTCTGAAGAACTCTCACAGTCAATGCTTCTCAAACAGTTGCCAAAAGGTCTCCTAAAGCCAGGCCAACTGACATCTACAATGTGAGGTCCATGTGTGTTTTGACTCTCAAATATGGGTGCTAAGTCTTTCAGAATAAAATCATGTGATATCCTGGCTGAGATTCTCAGGCCTCTGTGGAAACCACCCTGGGCCTTGATCTCAGTTTCCAAGAGTGAGTCTCATGCGTGGCCTCCTAAAATCCCAACACAATTCATGGCAATACTTCTCTGAGGTCAGTTTCAGAACTCAGTCTCTAAGGGGAATCACACCAGAGTTCAAGCCCAGGTGGACCCAGTCATCCCTTCCTTCCGCCAAAAAATGACCACAATTAAAATGAAAACACTCCCACAGGGCCATCATCTTCTTCCATGTAGACACTCATCATAACCTCCAGCTGGAGGTTTCTATGAGCCCAAATAAGCTCACTTGCCCCTCATTTGCCTAAAATCATGATGGCCTGGACACTCTTCCTGTGAACCAGGAATGATCAAATATTCCTGCTGTTAAAGTGTTCCACTTCTCCAATTTGAGGCCTACTGGCTGTAGGGTATAGATTCTTTATGTGATTTGGAGTCATGAGAAAACCCAAGCAAATATGGGCTAGCCTCTGCAGGGATTTCAAGAACTCATTTGACCCAAAGGATCCCTATTCTCACTTTATGGAGGTCAGAAACCTAAAACAAGAAGGCAAAAATATTCATCAACAATGACTGCTCTTTTGGCCATTTTAGTTTTGGAAGCACATGGGATCTTTCTTTAGATCCATCAGGTGCTGAGAATCAAAGCCACAACCTCATACAAGGACAAGAGGCTGATTCAGACACATCTCATTCCAAATCAATTAAGCAAAGAGCCACAGGTGATGTCCATACATTTCCATATGAAAACAGTTTTCTTCAGCCTACACAAAGGGGTGGCCTGAGGCAAAGACCTTCCTGACATTCAGGGTAATAGAAATAGAAGTAAGCAAATGGCCCAAAGAAGGGTTTCTCCACTGAGACTTTACTGGTCACACTGAAATCTGAGTTTTCTTAGATGCTCCCATTCCCTTCAGCAATCCAGCACATGGCCATGTCACAGAATCTTGTGGTGTTACATATTTGGGAAACAAAACCATGAGCCTATTCTGGAGAGTGGCCAGATTTCACGAAGAAAACAGGAACTTTAGAAGATAGTAGATGTTGCCCATCCATAAGGCAAGCTGCAGTCCATTCATTAATTGGGCAGTATGAATGCGGGGAAGCTTTCAACTAGAGACAACACATCCATTGATGCATTCTCTTTTCTAATGTCTACAACCAAGGATACAGTGGGATACACAGACCTAGAAACACTCACCATGTCAAACGACTTACTAGAAACAGTCCACTCCAAACCAAACAAACCACTTTTCCTACCTATTCTCAGAACATGAGAAAAAACCACAAACTCACACCTACAACGGCAAAGGCACTTACTTCCCCCAAATAGGTCTGTGACTATCCGGAGTGTCTTCTGACTGGTGGGCCATATTATGTTCCCACAAAATGGCCTGTCCTGTTTCAGATCTGGTCTCCTTGTCCAACTCTGTGAAGTTGTCAGGAGCCAAAGGTGAGCCACTACCTGCTTTCTCAGGAAAGGCCCCTCATCAGAGCTCTGCTGGCATTTTTCCATCCTCACATCAGTAGGTACCAAGAAAGACTGACTATGTCTTTGGGAAAAGCAAACAAGTTAGCCCACTGGAACTGGGAGTGGGACTGGCTCTGGGTGCCTTCCTTCCTGGATCCCAGGTTCAGAGAATTCCATCACCAAGGAAGTGAAGTGAGGTCACTTCTTTCAGGAACTGAATATGGTCACTACCTTGGTAACCACTTTGTGCTAACAGTTGCATCCAGGGTTCCCATGAGATGGAGGCTGCCCCAACATCCTGTGACACATTCAGAAGTTAGAATGGTATATCAACCATAGGCACCAGGGAACAGCTCTCCACAGAGGCCTGGTTCAGTCCATCTTCTCTTCATTAAGAAGAGAGAGGCTGATTCAGACTATCAATTAATCCTGACCAGGTTGTTTGCCATGGAAGATGACTATTGCTCTCTCAGGTCCTACATAGCTGCCTATATCTTCTGCAAGGATCATTTCTCCATGGATCTTTGATGTTCTCAGCAGGTGGAAGATCATCTACATTCCTATATTGTAAGACCCACACTGTCCCTGCTCTTAAGTAAGTTATACTGAGGGAACAGTGTATGGTTAGGGTTAATAACATGTTCAATTTGGGTTACAAATCATTCTGCGGGATGAATAATGGTATTGGCAAAATGCGATATTTACAAGAGTATATATGTGAAACATAAGTATGAAAGCAGAAATCTAGGTAAGATTTGAAGCCCAGAAGGGCATTGGGGACTTGAGTGGGATACTTAGCTTTGAGTAATGTGCAGCACAGATGTCTCAGATAAATCAATATACACTGGCATCGTACCTTGTACCTTGGATATTGAATGTTGAAGAGAACATCCAGTCAAAAACTGATAGTCGGTAGGATTAGGAAGGTAGTTGGTAGGTTTAGAAAGAAGAGTGAGTATAGGATTTGGACCAAAAGTTCTTTCGCAATAAGATTTCGGGTAGAGAGTGTATGTAAATGTAAGCACATGTGAAGAGTCAGTCACAATGATGAACTGGGGAAAAATATAGGAAAGCAGATATCAATAGAGACATTAGGAAATCAAGCAAAGTACAAATTGTGTGATAGGGTTAGACATTGTCAACAGGTTTGAAGTCGAATATATAATCTTAAGAAGAAACAAATATGTAGTCAAAAATAGAATTGATATTTGAGAGCATTAGGCAACCTGGACATGGATGTTTTTAGTAATCCATGCTCACTTTCCATTTACGCTTTGGTACAATTGTAAGTGTGACCTTTGCTTTTTGTGTCCAGAATATTTCTGTAATAAAATGTGTATGTAGATCAGGTGAAAAGAGTATTTCTTCCACCAATTCTGCGAGCAATATTTTGAAGACTTACAAATTAGTATGGGGGTACAAATAGGTGTACCCTGTTTCAATGAATATAGACATAATGCATGAATAGACCATACTGTGAATAAATAATATAACTGGATCCACTTTAAATAATGGATTGAATAAATATCTGAAAATTTATAAGAAATTTTATATTGATATGCAATCATTCATTCCAACCAGTTATATATCTAACGATAATCTTAGGATTATGGTTTATCATGAAGGGTGTGTGAGTTTTGGTTCAAAATTGATTATGGAAATCGAAAATAATATATTTGGAAAAAAGTCTCATGAATAGACCAGTCAAGAAACATAGAGGAATACATGTGTTCTGGAGCAGGAAGTGATTGAAAGTGAAACAAATGCCTATAAATTTGCTAACTAGTGAATAAAATATATATACTGAGATTTGCATAAACTGAAGAAATAGTAATGTACCAGTGTGGAATAAAAATTAATGTCAAAATACACATCATGTCCCATAGGAACCTACATGCATTGATGTTAAACTGGGTCAGTTAAAGTAGACATATTAGGATTTGTATGCACCTTTTACTGAAGTGAGTTTTCAGTACTAGGAAACAAATATGTATTTCGGGTGGATGAATATTTCTAAGAATAATCTTGTGAAAAGTTGATTATTAATCCACATACATGAACATGAATGAATTTAGGGAGTGTATATAAGACACACATATTTCATATTTTTAAAAATATGGAGAGTATATATATATATATATATATATATATATATATATATATATATACTCTCCATATATACACACACTCACACACACACACACTAACACAGACATTAAAAAGTAGCAATATATATGCCAATCAAAATTCATCATGAAATATATATCATAAAGATGCAAAAACATTCATTTTAGTGAACATGGGTTTATGTATAATGTTGTTCCACTGGGAAGCTCACCCATAGGTTGAATTTTCAGTTCCAACAGCGTTTAGGAGGAGTGATCACTTCTCACACTTTGTATCTGCTAAGTCATATACCTCACAAGGATGTACGTGTGATACCTTGTAGGATTCTATTTGTGCATATAAAAATACATGTGCTGAATAAGCTCCAGAGAATGGGAGACAGTAATTCACATATTTGTTAACTTTAAAAACACATGGAGAACTATTTCAATTAAATATTGAATAGATTTATAACACCTACCCTTTATCATGCAAAAGGCAAGTCCAACTCTGAACTGCAAGTATTTATGTACTGTTTGGGTTATTTTCTTCCATCATATTTGGATTAGTAGTCAGAGTCTAGTAGAATATGGGTTAGTGTCAGGGATTCAGAATTTCAAATGGAAAATAGAAAAATTAATCTTCTGACTCTCATCCAGAACAATGCCTTGTCATTAATTTCGCCCCAAGGGAGACACAATTAGAGTAGAAGAGTTACAAAATCTGTGATTACATTTCTGGAATAGAAAATGCTCAGGAGTGCACAAACTTGGAGGTGGAATAGGAGTTTCCAAAAGTAAGGACAGGGTACACACTCCACAAACATGAAGCTCTGCTTGCCTAAAACTTCTTGAGAAACTGCCAGTGAAATTGGGCACTGAAATATAGGTTGTTGTCAGGAGTTAAGCTTCCTTTGTAGTGAGACCCTCAAAGCTGTGTCTGCATCTATGAGACCTGGAGGACAACATTTCTCATTTTCCAATGAACACGAGGCAACAGTGCTGAATTCTCTCTTTGTAGGTAAACTGTGGGCACTGGGGGCTTATTGTCTCCCCGTGTGGACTGTGAAACCATTTGGTCATCCTCCACTTTTCGTGGTGTTTCTTGCTGCTGCACTTGGAGTTTGGTTCATGCTTCACAAAATACAAGGAGTTCAACTGGGAAACAGTGCTTGAGGTAGTTCTGTCACGTGTGGTGGGTCAGGGTCTGCAAGAAAATTCACCAACCAGGCTTCTATCTCTCAAAGATTGCCCGCTTGTCCATAGCAACCTGATTCTGAACATTGCCCTGAAACTACGCCATATAACAAGATGCTTTTACATATAAGGGTCTGATGTCTGCACTCTGTCAGTTACAAGCCATTTGGAAGCCAATGGCAGATACAAATGGCCCCACCATGATGTTTTATCACACACCTCTCCACCACTGCTCTAGGCCCACTACTCAGCAGGCTCCAAAATACTGGCTTCTCTGTTCTAAACAAATTTCATAAAACCCTGTCAATCAAGGCACTGTCTGGTACACTCATGGTAAGCAACAGGACATCGAAAGTTTCTACAGTTCCACCTGGTCATGGAAATTTCAAAAATTTCGTGTTATTTATCTAGCCATTTTTCAAGGACGACGTTGGATGCACTGTGGATTTCAATTATTCAGGAACCATTAAATATTGAGAAAGTTCATTTCAAAAAAATTCTAGAGAACTCTCACAGGCAAGGCTTTCCAAAGAGTGGACAAAGGTCACTTGAAGCCAGGACCATTGAGGTCTACAATGTGAGGTCCTATGTCTTTTGACTCTCAACTATGGCTGCCAAGTCTTTCAGAATAAAATCATGTGATATCCAGGCTGAGATTCCCAGTTCTTTGTGGAAAGCCACCCTGGTCCTAGATCTCAGGTTCCAAGGGCGACTCTCATGCGTGGCCTCCTAACATCCCAACACAATTCATGGCAATACTTCTCTGAGATCAGTTTCAAAACTCAGTCTCTACGTGGAAACACACCAGAGTTCAAGACCAGTTGACCCAGTCATCTCTTCCAACCACCAAACCAATGACCAGAATTAAAACCAAAACACTCCCACATGGCCCTCATTTTCTTCCATATAGTCACTCATCATAACCTTGGCTGGAAGTTTTTATGAGGCACACAGCCCAAGACAATGTCAAAATAAGCTCCCTTGCCCTTCATTTGTCTAAAGTCAGTGTTTCCTGGACAACGTTCCTGTGAACCAGGACTGATCAAAGAGGCATGCCATTAATACTGTTCCGCTTTTCCAATTTGAGGCATACTGACTGTCGGGTATAGTTTCTTTATGTGATTTGCAGTCATAAGAAAACCCAAGCACCTATGGGCTAGCCTCTGCAGGGCTTGAAGAACTCAGTTGACCCAAAGATCCCTGTTATCACTTGATGGAGATCAGGAACCTTACAGAGGAAGGCAAGAGACTTCATCACAATGACTTCTCTTTTGGCCATTTTGGATTTGGATGCACACATGGGATCTTTCTTTAGGTCCATCAGGTGCTGAGAATCTAAGCGATAATCTCAAACTGCACTGAGAGGCTGATTCAGACATATCCCTTTGCAAAGCAATTAAGCCAGGAGCCACAGGTGATGCCCATTTATTTCCATTTGAAAACTGTTTTTTTCAGGCATTGGAAATGTGGGGCCTTAGGCAAAGACCTTCCTTACATTCAGGGCAACAGAACAATAGGTAAGCAAAATCCCAAAGCAGATTTTCTCCACTGAGACTTTCCTGGTCACACTGATATCTGAGTTTTCTGAGATATTCACCATTCTCTTCAGCTATCCAGTACATGGCCATGTCCCAGATTGTGGAGGAGATACATATCTTGAACACAAAACCATGAGCCTATGGGAGAGTGGCCAGAATTCAGGAAGAAATCACGAATGTAGGAAGGTAGTAGGTGTTGCCCATCCATATGGTAACCTGCAGTCCATTCATAAATTGGACAGGAAGAATTCTGCGAAGATTTCTACTAGACAGGACACATCTATTTATGCATTCTCTTTTCTATTGTCTACAACCACGGACACAGTGGGATATGCAGACATAGAAACACTCGCCTTCTCAAAGGACTTACTAGAAACAGTCCACTCCAAACCAAACAAACCGACTTTCCTACATATTCTCAAAACATGAGACAAAATCAAAAACACACACACACACACACACCCACAAAGGCACCTTCTTTCCCCAAATAGGTCTGTGACTATCCAGAGCGTAATCTGACTGGTGGGCCATACTATGTTCCCCGAGACGGGCTGTGCTATGTCAGATCTGGTCTCCTTGGCCAAAACTGTGATGTTATCAGGAGCCAGCGGTGAGCCACTGCCTGTTTTCTCAGGTAAAGCCCCTCTTCAGAGCTTTCCTGGCATTTGTCCATCTTCAATTTAGTTGCCAAGAAAGACTGACTCTGTCCTTCTTAAATCCAAACATTTGAGACCACTGGGACTTGGACTGGGACTGCCTCAGGGTGCCTGGCTTCCTGGATCCCAAGTTCAGAGTGTTCTATCAACAAGAAAGTGACATAGGTCACTTCATCTAGAACTGAATGAGGTCACTGCCTTGGCAACCACTTTGTCTTAACAGTTGCTTCCAAGGGTCCCTGAGATGGATCCTGCCCCTACTTCCTATGACAGTTTCACAAGTTAGAATGGAATATCAACCACAGGCACCCGGGAACAGCTCTCCACACAAGCCTGGTTTGGTCTATCTTCTCTACATTAAGAAGAGAGAGACTGCTTCAGACACATCCCTTCATCCTGACCTGTTTTTTTTTTTTTTGTCATAAAAGATGACTTTCGCACTCTCAGGTCCTTCATAGCTGCCTACATCTTCTTTAGGGATCATTTCTGCATGGACCTTTGAGGTTCTCTGCAGGTTGAAGATCTCCTATATTCCTGTATTGTAAGACCAACTCTGTCCCTGCTATTCTGTAAAGTTAGATTGAGGGAACAGTGTATGGTTACGGTTAATAACATGTTTGATTTGGGTTAGGATCATTCTGCTGGATGAATAATGGTATTGGGAACCTGCGATATATATAAGATTATATAGGTGAAATATATGAATGAAAACAGAAATCTCGGTAACATTTGAAGCCCAGAAGGGCATTAGGTCCTTGATTGGGATACTTAGCATTTAATTATGTTCTGCACAGATGTCTCAGATAAATCTATACACAATGGCATAGGACCTGATACCTTGGATGATTGAATGTTGAGGAGAACAACCATTCAAAGAGGGAGAGTCGGTAGGATTAGGAAGATAGTTGATAGGATTAGAAAAAAGTGTGAGTATAGCATTTGGACAAATAGTTCTTTAGCAATAGGTTTTCAGGTAGACAGAAAATGTAAATGTCAGCACATGTGAAGAGTCAGTCACAGTGATGAAATGGGGAAAATATGTAGGAAAGCAGATATCAATAGCGACATTAGGAAATCAGGCAAAGTATAAAGTGAGTGATAGCAATAGACACTTTCAACAGGCTTGAGATTGAATATATAATCTTAGGAAGTAACAAATATGTAGTCACCAATAGGATTGACATTTGAGAGCATTAGGCAACGTGGACATGGGTGATTTTCATAACCCATACTCACATTCCATTTAGGCTTTGGTACAATTGTAAGGTGACTTTGCATTTTGTGGCCAGAATATTACTGTGATAAAACGTACATGTAGATCAGGTGACATGAGTCTTTCTTGCACCATTTCTTGGAGCAATATTTTGAAGGGGTATAAATTAGTATTGGAGGTACATATAGGTGTACCATGTATGTATGAATATAGAGATAATGCATGAATAGACCATACTGCGAATAAATAATATAACTTGTTCCAACTTTAAATAATGGATTGAATTGATATCTGAAAATACACAGGAATCATATATTGATATATATACATTCATTCCAACCAGTAATACATCTAATGGTAATATTACGGTTGTGGTTTATCATAAAGAGTGTGTGAATTTTGCTTCAAAATTGATTATGGAAATCGAAAATAATGTGTTTGGAAAGAAGTCTCATGAAATGACCAGTCAAAAACAAGGAGGAATACATATGTTCTGAAGCAGGAAGTGATTGAATGTGTTACAAATTTCTTTAAATTTGTGAACTTGTGGATGAAATGTATATTCTATGATGTACAAAAACTGCAGAAATAGTAATGTACCAGTGTTTAATAAAAATGAACGTCAAAATACACATCATGTCCCATAGGAATCTACTTGCATTGATGTTAAAGTGGGTCAGCTACTGTAAAAATAAAAGGATTTGTTTGCACCATTCACTGAAGTAACTTTTTAGTACTAGAAAACAAATATGTATTTCAGGTGGATGAATATTTTTAAAATAATCTTATGAAAAGTTTAATATAAAACCACATACATGAACAAGAATGAATTTAGGGAGTGTATAATAGGACACATATATTTTATATTTTGAAAAATCTAGAGAGTATATATATATATATATATATATATATATATACACACACACACACACACACACACACACAAAACACACACAGAGACATTGAAAAGTAGCTATATATATGCCAATTAAAATTCATTGTGAAATATATATCATCCACAGATCCAAAAATATTAATTTTACTGAACATGGATTTATGTATAATGTTCTTGAACTAAGAAGCTCACTCATAGTCTGAATTTTCAGTTCCAAAAGTATTAATGAGGAGTGATCTCTTCTCACACTTTGTATCTGCCAAGTTAGCCACCTCTCAAGAATATACGTGTGATACCAGGTAGGATTCTATATGTGCGTATAAAAATACATGTGCTGAATAGGCTACAGAAAAATGGAGACAGGAATTCACAGATGTGTTAACGTTAAAAACACATGCAGAACTATTTCAACAAAAAATTGACAAGATTTATAACTCCTACCCTATATCATACAAAAGGCAAGACCAACTATACACCATGCCTCTTCTGAAGTGCTAGTATTTCTATTCTGTTTCGGTTATTTTTCTCCATCATATTAGAATTAATAGTCAGAGTCTAGTAGGGTATGGGTTAGTGTCAAGGATTCAGTATTTCGAATGGAAAATTGAACAATGAATCCAATGTGTATGTAAATATGTGCTACACAAAATTATTCCCACTCTCAACCAGAACAATGCCTTGACAATCCCTTCACCCCAAGTAAGACACAATTAGAGGAGAAGATTTAGAAAATCTGTGAATAAATTTGTGGAATGCAATATGCTCAGGAGCTCACAACCTTGGAAGTGGTAGAGTAGTTTCCAAAAGTATGGGACAGGGTAAAAACTCCACAAACATGGAGGTCTGCTGGCCTAGAGACTTCTTGAGAAACTGCCTGTGAGGTTGGGCACTTGAAAAATATGTTGTTGTCAAGAGCTTTAGCTTCCTTTCTAGGGAGACCATAAAAGCTTGGTCTGCATCTATGAGACCTGGAGGACATGGTTTCTTATTTCCCAATGTACATGAGGCAGCAGTGCTGAATTCTCTTTTTAGATAAACTGTGGCCACTGGGGGCTAAATGTGTGCCGGTGTGCACTGTGAAGGCATATGGTCATCTTCCATTTTCGTGGTGTTTCTTCCTGCTGCACTGAGAGTTTGGTATTTGCTTCACAAAATACAAGGAGTTCAACTGGGTCACAATGCAAGAGGAAGTTCTGTCATGTATGGTGGGTCAGGTTTTGCAGGAGGATACAAGAACCAGGATCCTATCCCACATATCTTGCCCCCTTGACCATAGCAACCTGATTCTGAACAATGTCCTGAAACCTCTCCATATAACAACTTGCCTTTACATGGAAGGTTCTGCTGGCTGCACCATGTCAGTCACAAGCCATTTGGAAGCCAATGGAAGATTCACATGGCCCCACCACAGATGTTTATCACATACCTGCCCACCACTGCTCTAACCTACTACTCAACAAAGTCCAACTTACTGGCATCTCTGTTCTACACCATTTACATGAAACCCAGTCAATCAAGGCACTGTCTGGTATATTCATGATCAGCAACAGGACATCAAAAGGTTTTCCAGTGCCACCTGGTGATGGGAAATTCAAAAATTTCATGGTATTTATCTAGCCATTTTTTAAGGATGAAGTTGGAGGCACTGTGAGTTTCAATTTTTTCAGGAACCATTAAATGTTTAGGAAGCTCATTTCAATGAAATCTCTGGAGAACACTCACAGGTAAGGCTTCCCAAAGAGTGGCCAGAAGATCATATGATGCTATGCCCATTTAGGTCTACAATGTGAGGTCCATATGAGTTTTGACTCTCAACTATGGGTGTCAAGTTTTTCAGAATAAAATTTGTGGTATCCTGGCTGAGAGGCTCAGTGCTCTGTGGAAAGCCACCCTGGGCATAGAACTCAGTTTCCAAGGGCGATGCTCATGCCTGGCTTCCAAAAATCTCAACACTATTCATGGCAATACTTCTCTGAGGTCAGTTGAAGAACTCAGACTCTAAGGGAATCACACCAGAGTTCAAGAACATGTGGACCAAGTCATCTCTTCCAACCGCCACCCCAAATGACCACAATTTAAACCAAAACACTCCAACGTGGCGCCCATCTTCTTCCATATAGACACTCACAATAAACTCCACTATGGCTGGAGTTTTCCATGAGGGGCATAGCCCAAGACCGTGTCCAAAATAAGCTCTTTTGCACCAAATTTGCCTAAATTCAGGGTGGCCTGGACACCCTTCTTGTGAACCAGAAGAGATTAAATAGGCCTCCCGTTAATACTGCTCCTGACAACGTCACAGAGTTGGCCAAAAGACCAGATTTGAGACAGAACAGGCTATTTCCAGGGAACATAATAAGGCCCACCAGACAGAGGACACTCCGATAGTCACAGACCTACTTGGGGGAAGGAGGTGCCTTTGTGGTGTGGGGTGTGGGTTTGTGGTTTTGTCTCATGTTCTGAGAATAGGTATGAAAGGCGGTTTGTTTTGTTTGGAGTGAACTGTTTCTAGTAAGTCGTTTGACAAGGCGAGAATTTCTATGTCTGTGTATCCACTGTGTCCGTGGTTGTAGACATTAGAAAACAAATGCATCAATTAATATGTCCTGTCTAGTAGAAAGCTTCACAGCATTCATCCTGCCCTATTTATGAATGGACTGCAGCTTGCCTTATTGATGTGCAACACCTGCTATCTTCCTTAGTTTCTGTTTATTCCTGAATTCTGGCCACTCTCCAGAATAGGGTCATGGTTTTTCTGTTAAGATATGTACAACCTCGAAGCTCTGTGACATGACCATGTCCTGTATAGCTGAAGGG